>NW_012114688.1:10359427-10397888 GCF_000951035.1 Colobus angolensis palliatus | reverse complement strand
CTTTCTTTCTTTCTTTCTTTCTTTCTTTCTTTCTTTCTTTCTTTCTTTCTTTCTTTCTTTTTCTTTCTCTCTCTTTCTGTCTTTTCTTTCCTTTTTTCTCTCTTTTTTAAAATCTTTGTTTGATTTTGATAGGAGAGTAATGCTGGCTTCATAGAATGAGTTTGAAAGTATTTCTTCCTCTTTTTGAGTAGAATCAATATTAGTTTTTTTCTTTAGTGTGTGGTAGAATTCAGCAATGAAGCCTTCAGGTGCTGGACTTTTCTTTGATGGGAAACTCTTTATTACTGTTCTATCTTGTTACATATTATTAGTCTGTTCAGATCTTTTATATCTTCATGATTTAATTTTGGTAGGTTGTCTGTGCCCAGGAATTTGTCAATTTTTTCTAAGTTTTCCAATTTATTGGCATATAGATGTTTATAATAGTTTCTAATGATCCTTTATATGTCTGTGATATCAGTTGTCATATTTCCTTTTTCATCTCTGATTTTATTTCTTTGGGTCTTGTCTCTTTAGTTTTTGTTAGTCTAAATAAATGTTTTAAAATTTTATTTATCTTTTCAAAAAACCGAATTTTCCTTTTCTGATCTTTTGTATTGTTTTTGAGTCTCAATTTCATTTATTTCTGCTCTAATCTTTATTATTTATTTTCTTCTACTAATTTTGGATTTGTTTGTTCTTGCTTTTCTAGTTCTTGGATGTGCATCATTAGGTTGTTTACTTAACAACTTTCCACTTTTTTGATGTAGGTCTTTATTGTTATAAACTTTCCTCTTAAAACTGCTTTTGCTTTATCTCGTAGGTTTTGGTATGTTGTGTTTTCCTTTTCATTTGTCTCAAGAAATGTTGTAATTGCTTTCTTAATTTCTTCATTGACCCATTGGTCATTCAGGAGCACATTGTTTACTTTCCATGTATCTATGCAGTTTCTAAAATTCCTTTTGTTGCTGATTTCTAGTTTTATTTAATTGTGGTCTGAAAAGATACTTGATATATATATATATATATTTTTTAATTTGTTAAGCTGTGTTTATAAGGCTGAGTGTAGTAGTTCATGCCTATAATCCCAGCTACTTGGTAGACTGAGGTGGGAGGATTGCTTGAGCCAAGGAGTTCAAGACCAGTCCGGGCAACATGGTGAAACCCCGTCTCTACAAAAAGAAATAGAAAAATTATCCAGGTATAGTGGCATGTGCCTGTAGTCCCAGCTACCTTTGAGGCTAAGGTGGGAGGATCACTTGAGCCCAGAGGTCGAGGCTGCAGTGAGCTGTGTTGGTCTGGGTGACAGAGCAGGGTCTCAAAATAACAACAATAACAACAACAAAAACCATAAGATTTGTTTGTGGCCTAGCATGTGGTGATTTTGGAGAATGTTGCATGTCCAATGAGAAGAATGTATACTATGCAACAGTTTGCATGAAATGTTCTGTAAATGTCAGTTAAGTTCATTTGATCTAGAGTGTAGCTTAATTCTGATATTTCTTTGTTGACTTTCTGTTTCAATGATCTGTCCGTTGCTATTAATAGAGGGATAATAACAGAGGGGTATAAGAGGGATAGTGAAGTCCTCTACTATTGTTGTATTGCAGTTACCTCTTCTTTTTGATCTATTAATGTTTACTTTATATGTTTCAGTGCTCCAATGTTGGGGGCATATATATTTATAATTTTTATATTTTCTTACTGAATTGACCCCTTAATTACTAGATAGTGGCCTTCTTTGTCTCTCTTTGCAGTTTTTGACTTGAAATCTATTTTATCTGATGTAAGTATAGCTATTCTTGCTTTTTAAAACTTTCCATTTTTATGGAATATCCTTTAAACCCATCACTTTTTTTTTTTTTTTTTTTTTTTAGAAAGAGTCTTGCTCAGCCACTGAGGCTGGAGTGCAATGGTGTGAGCCCAGCTCACTGCAACCTCCAGCTCCTAGCTCAGGAGATTCTCCCACCTCAGCCTACCTAGTAGCTGGGACTACAGACGTGTGCCACCACACCTGGCTAATTTTTGTATTTCTTGTAGTGATGAGGTTTCACCATGTTACCCAGACTGGTTTCAAACTTCTGAGCTCAAGTGGTCAACTGACCTTCATCTCCAAAAGTGCTGGTATTACAGGTATGAACCACCTCATCTGGACCTCATCACTTTCATTCTCTGTGTCTTTATTTGTGAAGTGAGTTTCTTGTAGGTAGCATATAGTTGGGTCTTTTTCTAAAATTTATTAAGTCATTCTATGTCTTTTATTTTTATTTTTTGAGAAAGAGTCTCACTCTTTCACACAGACTGGAGTGCAGTGACTTGATCTCAGCTCACTGCAACATACACCTCCTGGGCACAAGTGATCCTCCCACCTCAGCCTACAGAGTACCTGGGACTACAGGTGTGCACCACCATGCCCAACTAATTTTGTATTTTTAGTAGAGATGGGGTTTCACTATGTTGGCCAGACTGGTGTCGAACTCCTGATCTCAGATGATCTGCCTGCCTTGTCCTCCCAAAGTGCTGGGATTACATGCATGAGCCACCATGCCCGGTCATATATCTTTTCATTGTAGAATTTAGTTTGTGTTATTATGGATAGTTAAAGACTTACTACTACCATTTTGTTACCTGTATTTTGGTTGTTTTAGAGTTACTCTCCTCCTTTCTTTTTTTCTTACTGTATTCCTTAGTAAATAAGTGATTTTCTCTGGTAGTATGTTTTAATTTCCTGATTTTTGTTTTTAATGTGTCTATTAAAGGTTTTTGCTTTGTGGTTACCATGGGACTTACAAAAAACATCTTATAGTTATTAGAAATTATTTTAAACTGATGGCAACTTTAATCACAAAGAAAAGAAACAAATAAGCAAAGAAAAAACTATAACACTCTGTACTTTAACTTCATTCCTCCACTTTTTAACTTTATGTTTTCTCAATTTATGTTTTTGTACAGTGTATCTCAACTAATTGTTATAGTTATTATTTTTGATAGATTTGCTTTTCAGTCTTTATACTAAAGATCTGAGTGTTTTATACACCACAATTACAGTATTGGAGTATTCTGAATCTATATATGTACTTACTTTTACCAGTGAATTTTATGCCTTCAGATTATTTCTTGCTACATGTAAGTGTCTATCTCTTTCAGCTTTTGTTTGTCTGAGAAAGTCTTTATTTTTTCTTCATGTTTGAAGAATAACTTTGCTGGATACAGTATACTCAGTTGGAAATTTTTTCCCTTCAGCACTTTGGAGATGTCATTCCACTCTCCCCTGGCCTATAAAATTTCCACTGAGAAGTCTGTTGCCAGATGTATAGGAACTCCTTTATATGTTATTTGCTTCTTTTCTCTTGTTGTTTTAAGGATTTCTCTTTATCTTTGACCTTTGGGAGCTTGATTATTATACGCCTTAGGGTAGTTTTATTTGGGTTGAATCTTCTTTTTATTCTTTGACCCTCTTATACCTGGATATTTATATCTTTCTCTAGGTTGAAAGTTCTCTGTTACTATTTCTTTGAATAAACTTTCTACTATACTTTTTTCTACCTCTCTTTCCCTTCTGGCCTGGCCCAAAAAGCTGTATGGAGCAGTGGCTCAGAATCAGGGGCTTTGGGATTCTGCCCAATGCTGTGCTTGACTGTGACTGAGCTGGTACCTGGTAGCAAGACAACATTTCCTGTACTCTTCCCTTTTCTTCCCCAGTTGGAAGGAGTGTCCCTCTATGCTGCATTGTCCAGAGTTGGGAGTGCTGGCAACACAGGCACTCCCATGGCTGCCAAAGCTGGTGTCATGCTGGGTTGCACCCCTAGCACACAGATTCTAAGACCAGTCTAGTACCTCTCTTCATGAGAGCTTGCATGAAGATCTCAGTTACTATGGCCTGAATGCAGTTGAAATGTATCTGGGCACCAAGGGCACTTTAGGCAGCTGGTAGTGAAGGCAGTCAGGACCCAGTTTCCTCTTGCTAGACATCAGATTCCCCTCTGCCCCAGGGCTAGCCTAAATACTCCCTTCCTGGGCACCTGAAGAATTCTTCCTGGTGCTGCATAGCTTTATTTATTTGTTTTTTAACTTTTATTTAGGTCAGGGTACATGTGCAGGGTTGTTATACAGGTACATTGTGTGTCATGGGGGATTGGTGAACAGATTATTTTGTCACCCAAGTAAAAGTTATGTACCTGAAGCTACATAACTTTTGTCATTAGTCATTTAAATCCCCAACTTCTGAGTTTATTTGAGCCTCTATAAGATAACAGAAGCATTAGCTAATTTTGGGGAGCTTAGACTCCAGTTAAGATCTAGTTTAATCTTTTAATCTGGATTAATCTTTATTAGAGGGATATATGGCCAGATGACAAACCCAAATTTGAAAAGATTGGAGGCATTATAATTATTTGAGAAAGGCAAATTAAGGAGCTCAGAGGGCCTTATAGGAAAGAAGGCAGTTAAAAGAAAGGAACAGAAGAGTAAAGTGACCATTTTTAGCAGTCCAGTAATTTCAAGCAATAGAAAGGAAGGAGTATTGCAAATAGAAAGAGAAAGGGTATTAATAATAGAATTGTCTTTTATTCTACCCTGATAGGAAAAGTTACTGGGTGAAGCTGCTTATACTGATGTAGTCTTTCTTTTTGCCCATGTATTATGGGGAAGCTCTCTGTGTCTGTAGAAGTCATCTCTTTCTGGAGGTCTTTTAATGGGCTTCAGGGTTAGATTTTCAATAGAACTGCAAGTTTAGTTTATGAGATTCTTTGCTCATTTACACCTAAAAGCATGAATCCACAGGCATATTCCTTTCATTTTAAAGAGCAGGATTTCTGGTTAAAAGTACCTTAATGATCTTTTTATCATGTTTTTAAGGCTAACTTTTTTTTTTTTGAGACGGAGTCTCGCTCTATCACCCCGGCTGGAGTGTAGTGGCATGATCTCGGCTCACTGCAAGCTCCACCTCCTGGGTTCATGCCATTCTCCTGCCTCAGTCTCCCAAGTAGCTAGGACTACAGGCGCCCGCCACCACACCTGGCTAAGTTTTTTTTGTATTTTTAGTAGAGACGTGGTTTCACCGTAGTTTCCATCTCCTGACCTTGTGATCCGCCCACTTCAGCCTCCCAAAGTGCTGGGATTACAGGCATGAGCCACCATGCCCAGCCAAGGCTGACTTTTGTTGGTATCTTTCTATTGTACCCAACCTCCAGATTGTGTATCATCCAGGGTTGTGCTTGATCATGTGCTTGGAATGCGCAACATGCATCCATTGAGCATATGATTGTGCCTATGGTATTGGTTTTTGACAGCATCTGACAATTTAGAATGTATTTTCTTCTGAAACACTGAACAATTTTAATTTAAAATAATGTTAGTTTATTTTATCTTTCTAGAGCTTTAAGGATTATATAGACAAGTAAGTTTCTGTTTTAAAGTGAGAACCTTCTATCATTCCTTAAGTATTTCACCTGTAAAGTGAATTCCTTTGTTACCAGAGGTCATTGAATGTATTCCTCATGTGGGGCAAGTAAAACCTATAAATATTTTTATTGTAACAATTAAGGGCTTAATCATTTGGCAAAAGAAAATATAATTTAACCAGAAAATTATTGGTGAAACATCTAGATTTTCAATTTAGGCACCTGAATGCTATCCTTTTCTAAACGGTTAACTAGTCCTTGAGTTAGTCAGAGCTTTATCCTACCTTTATAGTTGTTTTTTGGGTTACAGTTACAAATAAGGCAAGGCTTTATTACTAGTTGAAAGTGCCAGGTAAAAACATCTTCACCAATATTTTTGTAACATTTATTCCAGTCTGTCCTGCCATTGTGGGTGCTTTCATGTGACATGAGAACAAAAATTCTGACAATTGACTTTGGCACCATCAAGTTACTTTCTTTGAAATACTACAAGTCCAGATTGCTATGCATGAGACAGGTCTGAAATAACCAATATCTTTTTCTCTTCTGTAGAGATAGAATAATTGTTATATTTGAATTAGTTCTTCTGAATTCTTTATATCAGACTGAGCAACTATCTTTTAGATCCTAATAGTGGTTAAATCAATGTGGGCTGTTGATTTTGCAGAGTAATTGCTTAGATTATCTCCTTTAGCTTAAGAAATTATATGTGTGTTTCAGTCTTAATGACAGCGATTCCCTTCAGATGTTGGATTGGCTCTTATGAGTCATTGTTTTCTTTTTCTTTTTTAGTTTGAGTCTCGCTCTGTCACCCAGGCTGGAGTGCCGTGGGGCATTCTGGGATCACTACAACCTCTGCCTCCCGGGTTCAAGTGATTCTCCTGCCTTAGCCTCCCAAGTAGCTGGAATTACAGGCATGTGCCACCACACCCAGCTAATTTTTGTATTTTCAGTAGTGATGAAGTTTCACCATGTTGGCCAGGCTAGTCTAAAACTCCTGACTTCTGGTGATCCACCCACCTCAGCCTCCCAAAGTGCTGGGATTACAGGCATGAGCCAGTGCGCTCGGCCTGTTTTTCATTTTTGAATGAGTTTCTGAGTTTGTTTCAATGTCCTTTCATAATCATAAAAGACTTGAAGGCATGTTTATTTGCATAGATATTAACTATTAAACCTTTAACAAGCTGTCATGGTTCGAGCTATTAGCTCAGTCATCTGAGTAGAATGAGCTATGATATGAAGAGGAAGTTTCAATCACAGAATGGTCAGATGGCATAGCATATCCAGTATAACATATACTTTTATAAATTTTAAGTAATGAGCCATAAACAAAAATTTCATATCAGAATTATCTAGGGGAATATAAAGAGAGTCAGGATATTTCATGCTTAGATTTTTGAATAACTGTTAGCATAGAATTTACTTTGTCAGGAAGGAAAAATAAGATTGTGGAATTTTTTGTTGTTGCTTTTGAGAGGCAGGGTCTCACTGTGTCTGCCAGGTTGGAGTGTAGTGGTGTGATCATAGCTCACTGCAACTTCATACTCCTGGGCACAAGCCATCTTTCTGCCCCAGCCTCCTGAGTAGCCACCATTATACCTGTGTACCAACATGCTTGGCTAATTTGTAAAATTTTGTAGAGATGGGGTCTTGCTATGTTGCCCAGGCTGGTCTTGAACTCCTGGTCTCAGACAATCTGCCCACCTTGGCCCCCCAAAGTGTTGGGATTTTCACAGTTGTGAACCACTGTACCTGGCTGGTAGCTGGATTTAGATTGGAACAGAATTTGATAGTTATGATGTCAGCAGCAACAAATCCGAACAAGTCTGCAGCAACCTCAAATGTTGCCTTCTCAGAAGAAAGAATTTAACTGGGAGCACAAGGCAGAGTGAGAGACTGAGGCAAGTTTTAGAGCAGAAGTGAAAGTTTATGTAAAGTACATTTGGAAGAGGGCCAAGCAGGCAACTTGAGAGATTCAAGTGCAGTTTGTCCTTTGACTTGGGGTTTTACATGTTGGTGTACATCCAGGGTCTTCCGTTCCTTATCCCCTGGTTCTTCCCTTGGGGTGGGCTGTCAACATGTGCAATGGCCTGCCAGCACTTGGGAGGGGTCGCATGCACAGTGTGTTTACTGAAATTGTGCACATGCTCATTTGAGGCATTTTTCTCTTACCAGTTGAATGTTCTAGAGGAAGGTTATCTACCAGTTAAACTCCACCATTTTGCCTCTTAATGCGCATGCTTGAGCCTCCTTGCCCAACTCCTGAGATCTCACTGGGAAGCTGATCACCAGTTTCAGGTTTTTCTATCTATTGGGAGTCTGCCTTTCCCTGGGGCTGGCTGTGACCGATTATTGTTTTAGAGAGATAGTTAACAACTGCCTCACCACAACCTGATGGTTGCCTGATGTTCCAGGTGTGTGTGTGTAGGGGGCCTCTCCTGCCCCGCTCGGGTCTGCTTATGTACTGTAACAAAGAGGGAAGCAGACAATCAAATAATTTTATAATCAGTAATGTGGCTGGCCAAGAAGAGTTGAGTATTGTTTTGGAGTAAAAAGTATTCTACCACACAATGAACTCGTGAGTGAGAAGTAGACCTAGAACAATGTCTGTAGAGACTTTGACTAAATTAGCTGCCTCTGCTATAGTATATAAACAAGGCAGATAATCCTTAACTGCAGGGTCAAGAGAAATACTAAGAGAAGCGACGTGCTTGTTATGAGTTCCTCGTTTTTGAATGAGTGCCCCTAAAGTACAACCATGCTTTTAGGTACAGAATTTAGCATAGTTAGGAATACTCAAAGTCAGGGCTTATATGTTTAAGAACGGTAAATGATTTTTTGACATTTGGCTCCCAAGGAAAAGGTTCTAGGTCATTCAATTTATTTACTTAGAGCAGTTAAGCCAATTAAATTATGGTAAATATCAAAAATTGATTCATTTCAACATTCTGTTTTATAAGGTGATGGAACAAATTTTTGTTTTATCAGTGGTCATCTGGGAAGTATCAAAGTCAGTTTGGGTATAAAGGACATCTGAGCAGTTTTATTATTTTGAATTTGTGGCCTGAATTTGGTAAAAGAAATATCCAGGCTGGATGAAGTGCCTCACACCTATAATCCCAACGCTTCAGGAGGCTGAAGTGAGAGGATTGCTTGAACCCAGGGGTTTGAGACCAGTCTCAACAAAAAATAAAAACATTAGCTGGGTGTGGTGGCACATGCCTATGTTCCCAGTTACTTGGGAGGCTGCGATGGGAGGCTTGTTTGAGCCCAAGAGATCAAGGCTACAGTGAACTGTGATTGTGTCACTGCACCCCAGCCTGAAGATTTGTCTGAGGAGCTGTCATTCTAATAAGACTTATATATAGGGCATATATGCCTAAAGGCAAGAAAAAATTAAACTTGGTTCAGAGCAGAAATTCTAAACTTTTTTTATCATGGACCCTGCGGCAGATTGATGAAGTATATACCATTTCTAACAAAAATGTGTTTTAATGCTTAGACAAATGCATAGAATTTCAAAGTAAACTAATTATATTGAAATATCCTTCTGGAATTTGACAATTGTTTTATGTGTCATCTTGTGGCATTCTGTGCCTTCCTGAAATAATGGTTTTCAGTTCTGATGATATTTACTTTTGCACACTTATAAAATTTGTAGTATTAAGAATAAGGACTCATGAACACCATTTGTACAACACATTGCATTTGCATGTTTTTGCTTAATAATACAAATGATATTTAAAAAAAAGAGAAACTGGGAGGCTGGGAGGAGGGGTGAGGGAGGAGAAATCACCTATGGGTACAATGTACGCTAATGGGTGATGGTAAAACTAATAGCCCAGACTTCACCGCTATCCAATATATCCATGTAACAAAGCTGTACTCATACCCCCTAAGGTATAAAAATAATAAAAAGAGAGAGAGAGAGAGAGAATACACAAGGCAATATAAAAGAAAGAATCTCTGCTGTTGAGCTAACACACAGGGGCGGATTGTTATTATAAATCAGGCTTAAACAAGTAAGAGATATTACCCAGTATCAAGACTTATTAAATACTTTCAAGGCTACAGGCAATCCAGAGGTTCAGAAGAAGCAGCAAGATTCTGAGGCATTGAGAGCAGGTCACCAGGTCCTTCCTTTTCACTACAGGCATATAGCTGTATTCCAGAATAGGTGAGATTCCTAAGTGAGGTTTGTGGGGTTTCTCAGGGATAGTGTTTTAATCATGAAGCATTCTATTTTATATCTTAGAGAGTTACATAGCTTATGAGACATTCTTCAAGAAGACATAGATCCTGATTCTATTTACTGAAGACCTTAGCCATGACCATTCTGCTAAAGATTTTTCAGAGATAAATTATCTTTCTTCTAGTGAACATTATTAGACTATTTACCTGGAAATGCAGTTGACAAAGAGGTTAGATCAGGTCTCCTGATTTTTTAATTTTTCCCAAGGATCCCCATTCCCTTTCCATTTCTTGAAGGAAGTGAATGGAAGGCAGACCAACCCTTTTAACACCTTTCTCCTAGCTACTCACAGAACTTCAACACCGTACATGACTTGTATCGCTGTCCAACCTGTTATCTATGTTTATTTTAAGTAATTAAATAGAAATAACACTTCAGGAGTGACCTCAACTGTTAAATGTATTTAAACTTGTCTGGTCTATTCAAGTAGCCTTTACACCTATTTGTGTTTCAAAATGCCATGTTGCCTTAGGGATTAAGATAAGATTTCTCATTTGAACTGCCCAGATTTGCAAAATACTAATGGAGAATGAAAATGATGCTTCTCCCTTTGTGTCATTAATCAACAAGCAACGATAAATAAGGATTTCTGGGTCATCATTGTAAAAACATGCAACATTACCATTTTGCTGCTGAACAAGTACTAGGCACAGAGTTAATTACCCAATAGTTTCTCAGCTACATCACAAGAGCATCTGTTGACAAAAAGACTGCAGTCACATTTGATACAGCTCGGGATCTAAAAACTATAGTAATTTCAAAATAACATAGCTCTAAAATATATTACAATCTCTGCAACAGCTATAATATATTATAAAATATCCGTAATTCCCATTTGACACAAAATCATAGGCAATACTACTATTACAGTAGTATTAATTTATTTGCTTGCCCATGCTCATAATCCAAGGACATGTTAAATTTTAGTCAGGATGTCAAAAAATATGTATATTTTTTTCCCATCAAAATTCAGGATTCCCTGAACTGCACCTTCAGATTTCTTAGAATCCCTGGTTTAGAGTGACAGGGATTGGGAGACACTATCCCAAAATATGGCACCTTGGTGTTTGGAAAAAACATCAGAAGTATGAAGGCCACTCACACCTCTCCCTTCTTTCCTAAGGCAGGCCATACAATCTAGAAAGGTCACTCTCTGACCTTACCTTCTTTCTCCCCTGAAGAACATCATGTGCCAGGTGTTCTGCCCTATACCTGAAGGAAAGGAACATTATACAGAAACACTGAGAAGAGTCTGAGTAAACAGCCTTGCTAAGTTATTTCTAGTTTATTATCATTAGATTATATTCTTTGCATTTTAATCATACTGCATGACTGTTATATTAGTTCATTCTCATGCTGCTATAAAGAACTGTCCAAGACTGGGTAATTTATAAGGGAAAAAGTTTTAATTGACTCACAGTTCTGCATGGTTGTGGAAGGGGAAACAAACGCATCCTTCTTCACATGGTAGCAGAAAAGAGAAGTGCCAAGCAAAGTGGGAAAAAGCCCCTTAGAAAACCATCAGATCTCATGACAACTCATTCACTATTTAAAGAACAGAATGGGACTGTTCCCATGATCTAATTACTTCCCATGAGATCCCTTCCCCGACAAGTGGGAATTATAATTTAAATTACAATTCAAGATGAGATTTGGGTGGGGAAACAGAGCCAGACCATATCATTCCACCCCTGGCTCATCCAAAATCTTGTCTTTCTCACATTTCCAAACACAATTATGCCTTCCAAAAAGTTACCCAGAGACTTAACTCATTTTAACATGAACCCAAAAGTCCAACCCAAAGTCTCACCTGAGACAAGGCAAGTCTCTTCCACTTAGGAGCCTGTAAAATCAAAAGCAAGTTAGTTACTTCCAAGATACAATGGGGGTATGGGCATTGGGTAAATGCACCCATTCCAAAAGGGAGAAATTGGCCAAAGCAAAGTGGCTGTAGGCCTCACACAAGTCTGAAATCCAGTGGGATAGTCAAATCTTAAAGCTCCAAAATCATCTCCTTTGACTCCATGTCTCAAATCCAGGTCATGCTGATGCAAGAGGTGGGCTCCCATGGACTTGAGCAGCTCTGCCCCTGTGGCTTTGCATGGTACAGCCCCCATCTTGACTGCTTTCACGGGCTGGCATTGAGTATCTGTGACTTTGCCAGGTGCACAGTGCAAGCCGTCAGTGGATCTACCATTTTGGGGTCTGGAGGGTGGAGGCCCTCTTCTCACAGCTCCACTAGCCAGTGCCCCCGTGGGGACTCTATGTTGGGGCTGTGACCCCACATTTCCCTTCTGCAGTGCTGTAGCAGAGATTTTCCATGAGGGCTCTGCCCTGCAGCAAACTTCTGCCTGGACATCCAGGCATTTCCATACAGCCTCTGAAATTTAGGTGAAGGTTCCCAAACCTCAATTCTTGACTTCTTTGTACCTGCAGGCCCAGCACCACATTGTAAGTGGCCAAGGCTTGGGGCTTGAACCCTCTGAAGCAATGGCCTGAACTATACATTGGCCCCTTTTAGCCATGGCTGAGATGCAGGGCCCCAAGTTCCAAGTCTGCACAAAGCAGCAAAGCCCTGAGCCTGGCCCATGAAACCATCTTTTCTTCCTAGGCCTCCAGGTCTGTGATGGCAGGGGCTACTGTGAAGACCTCTGACATGCCCTGGAGACATTTTCCCCATTGTCTGGGGGATTAACATTTGGCTCCTCATTACTTATGCAAATTTCTGCATCTGGCTTGAATTTCTCATCAGAAAATGGGTTTTTCTTTTCTTTTGCATTGCCAGGCTGCAAATTTTCCAACCTTTTATGCTCTGTCACCTCTTGAACACTTTGCCACTTAGAAATTTCTTCTGCAGCTACCCTAAATGATCTCTCTAAAGTTCAAAGTTCCACAGATATCTAGGGCATGAGCAAAATGCAGCCAGTCTCTTTGCTAAAACATAGCAAGAATGGCCTTTACTCCTTCTTCACATGGTGGCAGGAAGACGTGCCAAGCAAAAGGGGAAAAAACCCATTATAAAACCATCATATCTCATGAGAACTCTCACTATCATGAGAAGAACATGGGGGAACCACCCCCTTGTTCTAATTACCTCCCATGATGTCCCTCCTGCAACGTGTGGGGATTACAATTTGGATTACAATTCAAGACGAGATTTGGGTGGGGACACAGAGCCAGGCCATATCAACTGTCCATAGAAATACATAGGCTTCCCTATTTCTTTGGGCCTTCATTGCTGAAGGTTCTCATGTCACGTTAAGACTTATATTGAATAAATTTGTTAGGCTTTTTTTTGTTGTTAGTTTGTATTTTGTTACAGGTGTAACAGCCATGAACCCTGTAATGGGTGAAGAAATAAATCTTTTCTCCACTATAATAGTAAAAATATTAAAAGCAAATTAGAATAATTGTTAGAAACCTTAGTTTTTTCAGAGGTGAACTTTTGTTAAACAAGTCATTCAAGAGTATGACAAAGGTACTGCAACTATACTTATAGGCCAGTTGTTTCTCTAAATAATCCCTTGTTTATTATTTATATCTTTTGTTTATTAATTTATTACACTTCTGTATGTATATTTTTAAATGTACATAAATGCACATATGGTTAAATGACAAATTTAAAACTCTTGACTGTAGCTTCAAAATACATTTGCCTTATTAATACATTAAACAATGCATATGCTAAATTTATTTTACTATCTTAGTAAAATTTTACCAGTTCCCTTGATAGACAAGTGGATAAAATGTGCCCATTATCTTGCATATTTATCACTTTATAATGAATATATCATTATTTTATTTACATCTTTTAACAAAAACAACTACCTAGTGAATGCACACAGTCATAGAACAATTAGGATGTAGATAACTGAGAACTGTCTTTCATAGACAAGTGTTTTAGCCCTGAATAAACTCCAGTGGAAGCTGCTAATGTTCTGTGAGCACCCTTCTATATCTTTTCTATGTTTTATAAAGTAGAAAAAATGACCCATGTATATTAACATGACTATTTTAGTCTGTTCTTATGCTGCTAATAAAAATATATCTAAGACTGGGTAATTTATAAAGGAAAGAGGTTTAATGGACTCACAGTTCCACATGGCTGGGGAGGCCTCACAATCATGGTGGAAGGCAAAGGAAAAACAAAAACATGTCTTAATGGCTGCAGGACAGGGAGCGTGTGCAGGGGAACTGCCTTTTTATAAAACTATCGGATCTTGTGAGGCTTAATTACTATCCTGAGAACAGCATAGGAAAAACCTGCCCCCTTGATTCAATTACCTCTCACTGAGCCCCTCCTATGACATGTGGTGATTATGGGAGCCATAATTCAAGATGACATTTGGGTGGGGACACAGCCAAACCAATGACTTAAAGGTATTTACACATCTTTTTTCTATCATGTTAACTAATGGACAATCTAGAATGTAAATGAATAAGATATATACATATACATCATTAAGTGATATTTGCTTGTTTTTATATTCTGTATTTATGAATTTAGTTCTACTTAGAAAATATCCAGATAACCAAAGACTATTTTAATGAAATTAATTAGTTTAACAATAGTCTAGGGTCTTGAAGTCAGCCAGAGATTTTGGAAATTGTTTGAGATTGACCTTAAAGAGAAGCGCAATCCTTATTGATCTTAAAACAGTTCATCAGAGAAATATGACATTTAAAATTTGATGTAGGTAGTATAAGTAGAGTTACTAGGTCTATATGATTTATGGTATTGGCTGAAGCTCACAAGAGCAAATCTTTCAAAAGATGGTTGAACGATAATTTTATAATTTTTAACAGTTAATGGAAGTAAAAATCAATATAGAAAATCTAGCAAATCAGAATTAATTAGGTTTTTCATGAGAAAATAATATGCTAACATTGTTTACACTGTGATAAAATCAGGGGAAGACATATAGCTATTTTTAAAGCCAAATTACCAAACCAATTTAATTTGTCCAGTGATTCACCTTGATAGAAATATAAGCTAAACTTATTGTTTACAATTTTTTCTGTATTTGCCAAATATTAAAACTTTCCAATTTTTGTTTAAAAGTACTGTTCTCTTAGAATTCTCCCCTACCCCCACTGTTTTCCAAACTGGTAACTACTTATGTTTTTCTGCCTCTTATCTTGAGACTTTGCAACCAAGGCCATTTATTTAGTTTACAGTAAACTCTTCCTCCTCCTCCTCATACTTCTCCTTCTTCTTTTATTGAGTTATGGCTTCAGCAAGCCTCTCAATCTTTTATAAATGGTCAGCACACTTAAAACATTAGGATATAAATTTTTCTCTCTTCCTCCTGAAGATTATTGAATTTCTTATTTGTCTCTGTAAGTCAATCAGAATAGGAGTTCCTTTAACCTTAAGATACTTTATAATTAAATTAAATTTTTTTTCAGACATAGACACAAATCTTGATGAACACTTCACCCCTGCCTCCAGGATGAAAGGAGGAAACCTAGACCTGAATGGGTTTGACCATCTCACAACTGCTTGCGTGACAACCGCAATCGTGGCAGGTAAAAAGATTGCTATATCAACTCAAGAAAGCAATAGCCTCACTGTCTTTGTATTTTGAATTGCAACAACTTTGATATCAACAATGAACCAATGATATCTAAGAACAAAAGAGCATTTGCTAACAGTCATCATAATATCCAGTGATTATATAAGCGGAAACAAGCTGTCACAGACCTGTGTGTCAGCTAATATATGGAGAATGCTTTCTTCTGATGCTATTTATTTAGAGGCAGTTTTAATATAAATCATTTCAATTATATCTACATCAAATAAAATAAAAATGAGTGAAGCCCCCGGATTCTTCATTGGACCAGAAGATACAGAAATAAATCCTGGAAATTATTGACATTTCTTCCACCTTGCAGATGAAGACGATGAAGAGGAAGATGATTCTCCACTAGAAAGGCAGACTGTGGTTGGAATATGTTCCTTGGCAAAGAAATCCAAATCCAAACTAATGAAGGAAATTCTTGATTGGATCTCCTTATTTAAATATATCACCGTAGTAGTATTTGAAGAGGAGGTTATTTTGAGTGAACCAGTGGAAAACTGGGCTTTATGTGGTTGTCTTATTTCTTTCCATTCTAAAGGATTTCCACAGGACAAAGTGGTTGCCTATGCAAAACTCAGGAATCCATTTGTAATCAACGACTTGAATATGCAGTATCTCATACACGATAGGAGAGGAGTATATAGTATTCTTCAAGCTGAAGGTGTTTTACTTCCTTGTTACGCAATTTTGAACTGTGACCCAAATAATACCAAAGAATGTAAAAGGGGAAGATCATGTAGAACTAAATAGGGAAGTTTTTCAAAAGCCATTTGTAGAAAAGCCAGTCAGTGCCGAAGATCACAATGTTTACATTTATTACCCAACTTCTGCTGGCAGTGGAAGTCAAAGACTCTTCAGAAAGATTGGCAGTAGAAGTTGTGTTTATTCTCCAGAAAATATTTACAAAAAACAGGCTCAGATATATATGAAAAGTTTTTGCCCACAGGCGATACTGATGTTAAGGGATTCCTCATGTTTTGTACCATCAACATCTTTGGCAGTCTGAAGCCTATGGACTCTTTTTTAAGAGTAGTGTTCTTAAATGCTTGAAACATGTCAGATTGTGATGGAGACAAATTTTATTCAAATATAATAAAATATATAAAAACCAAAAAAAAAAGAAATAGACACAAATATGCCGTTTGTTTAGAAAATGTTTCATACTCAGCAGAAGTATCTTGTCATATCTCTGGGCAAGGAAAGAGCTCTGGGAGAGTCTAAAGTTGCCTTTTTTTGTATTTTATTATGTCCTTTCTGGGGAAGACTTGTTCAGATATGAGCAACTTGTGGGTTCTACTGTGAGATTTTATAATGCTTTGTCGTAGTTCACATGAAGTTCTTCCTCACGTCTTCACTTGGCTCATTTGTGTATATTTCCATGGGACTTTTTTGTTTATGAATATTTTCCAAGAGGAAAGAATAAAAAATGCATGCACTGTGAATCCTTTCATTTCCTCAGAAGGCCATGAAGCCCCAGACAAGCCAGAAGCAGTCATTCCAATTTTAAGGACATTTGAGCCTGCATACAATTGTAATACAAACCAAGCAAAGCTCTTTCAGAAAGCACAACTCTGCTTCATGATCCATGAAAAACTGGTTTCAATATTTGCATGCATTTTCTTCCTATGAAGATCTGTTTGAACTGGGTATTTCTATAGCATGCACAAATGATAGATTGTTATGATCAATTAATATTCAAAAGTTCCCCCAAAAAGAGAGAGTGAGAGGTAGAATCACTCACAGGTACAGAAAGAACTACCATTATAAACAGACTTATAAAGCCAAACTTCCTTCTGTGATGGCTTCCCAATGAATTACACTTCTGTGTCTTCATATGCTTGTGTAGTCCCTGTCACATTTACTCTGGGCTTGACCATTGACTTGCTCCAGCCAAGAAGATATCAGCAGATATACAGCAAGCAAAGGCTTGATAAGCATGTGTGCATTGGGGCTTGCTCTCTTGGAGCACTTCTGCCACCACGTGAAGAAGCCAGGATGAAAGACCTCAGAGAGAGAGACTCAGCTGGCCTAGCTGGTCCAACCATCCAAGCTGAGACCCTAGACATGTAAGAGAAGTTGTATGATAGCATCCAGCCCCAACTGAATACATGGATGACTGCAAATGCCTGAGTTAGGCTTGGCAAGATCAGAAGAAGAAACTCAACAAAAATTTGGTGAAACTGTTGTTGTTTCAAGGCCCTGTGTTTTGGGGTGGTTTGCCACACAGTAACAAATAAATTACGTATCTTTATTTTCTAAGGAAAGTAAAAGGATTTTCCCCCTTTCAGTACAAAGACCTAAAAATAACTGACCAAAGCAATTTATAGATCATAAGACAAACAACATGAAGTTTCTTTCAATGGTTGGAAAAGTTAACAAATCAAGCAGATGTGACAAGGGCAATTCCTCAACCCCAACGCTAAGGCCAGCCAAATCTAACTACACCCTTATCTCATCATCTGGTTAAGAGATATCAGGATATATCAGAATTTCTGTGACAGTCAGACAAAAAACTAAGACAAAGATAAAGGGCCAAGCAGATTCACAGTTACCTATAACTTGTCAGAGACCATAGAAAACAATTTTCCAACATTACTTCAACTGCAGCTGTGAACAAAAGCACACATGACTAAGAGCCAGGTTCAGCATGTAAGAGCCCATGAGTTTGATCCCTGTATAATGGCATGCACTGGGGAAGTGAGCAAAGGCAAGACAGAAACATGGTGGGTCTGGATCAAAAGCTTTTTCAGGCTGCATGCTTCTAAGGGCTCAGAGGCTTACTGGAATAACAGTCAAATAATAACTTAGAGGTATTTAGTTTGGCTAGAAATTGAGCTGAGTTTACTTAGATGTGAGAGAGGTAGTATTTTCCCTGTATCAAGCATAGGTTGATTATCATGAAATAAAAGTAAGGAAGGCTTTATTAAAACAAGAACTATAGACTGGTAGTAGAACAATAATTTCATTTTGTTTTGTTTTAAATTGACAGATAAAATTATATGTGTTTATCACATACAGTATGATGTTTTGATGTATACATACACTGTGGATTCACCCAGTCAAGCTGATTAACATATGCATTACCTCACATAATTGTCATTTTGCGGTGAGAACACTTAACATCCACTATCTTAGCATTTTTCAGAATACAGTATATTGTTATTAACTATAACCACATTGTATGATAGATCTCTTAAAGTTATTCCTTTCATCTAACTGAAATTGTATATCCTTTGACCAGCATCTTTCCAACTCTCTTCCCCCCATCCACCTCAGCCCTTGGAAATCACTTAACTACTCTCCATTTATATAAATCAACTTGTTTAGATTCCACATACGTGTGAGATTATGGAATAATTGTGCTCCTGTGCCTGGCTTATTTCACTTAACACAATGTCCTCCAGGTTCATTCATATTGTTGCAATTGGCAGAAGGTATCTGCAGTCTGATGTTTATTGCAGCACTATTCACAACAGTCAAGCTATTGGAATGACTCTAAGTGTCCATCAACGAATGAATGGATAAAGAAAATGTGGGAGATATACATAGTGGAAAGCTATGTATAGTCATAAAAATAATGAGTTTTGTTTTTTTGTCCATGAGCAAGTTGATCAGCTGAAAACTACCAAGAAAGAAGGACAGTTTTCTTTGGAGCAGGCTGATAAGATTTATCTGAGAAAGCAAATTTAATTATTAATGGGTCGCTTGAGAAACTTTATGATTTCAGCTGTGGAGTATATGTGATTGCTGTTTCTGTGTAACAGAGCCTGGGCTATTTCCTTGGCTTTCCCACCTTAGTTAAACCCAGTCTGCACCACTTTCCTCACTATAAATACTCATGGGACAGTGCTGAAGTTTTCCTGATTCCTTGAAGGTTCTATTTCATTTTGTTTTGATATTAAGATCCTACAACTTTAATACGTATTAACAACTGTGTTTGTTATTATAAGAATAAATACACATCAGGTTTATAAAATAGCTATTAGAACTAGATTCTACTTGCTATGTTAAATCATAGAAATGCTTCTATGCTTCACTTGTGTGGTTTTGGAGCAGTGATGACCATCAGAGTCACTATACTTGAAACATGAAACTTGCTTTAATCATACTATGAGCTTCTAATATTATAATAAGACAATAAATGATGTCATATTATTTAAATCTTTTTATTTTGTATCATATTTACTGCATAGGGATGCTGAGAGGATTAAAAGAGTTAATACAGTAATTGCTATATAAGTGTTAGCTATTATTACACAATTATAATAAATATTTTAAGAAGGAAGGTCAAGAGAATATACAATAATTTGGCAAAACTATGTCAACTGCATAGACAGATTTATACCAGTAAGGTGCTAGGTAATAGAGGGAAAGAAATTCATTAGCCTTTTGAATAAAAATTCCAAGCGCTATTTTAATATCTTTTTGGGAAAAGCTACTTCAAGGGGATCTCATGGCTAGTCCTTTTAAAGGCACGTCTGTGTGTAGTGTGTATTCCCATGTTTCAATTCTTATGAATCTTCCCAATAAAATATTTTTTAATCAGTCTTCTCCACTCCCCCAGTTTGACCCAGTGTTGATAAACTTTAAATACAATGAAGATATGTTTATCAGAAAAATATTTTATTCTTCTTAATTTCTTAATGTAATAAAATATATATGACCAAAAACATTGTCATTTTAAACATTTTTCAGTGTGCAATTCAGTGTCGTTAACTAAATTCACAGTGTTGTGCAACACACCATTATTTCCGAAAACTCTTCATTACTCAAACAGAAACTCTGTACCCATTAAGCAATAACTCTCCATTCCTCACTTCCACCAGCCCCTGGTAACTTCTATTCTATTTCTTGTCCCTATGACTTTCACTATTCTAGATACTTAATGTAAGTGCAATTTTTGTCCTTTTGGGTCTGGTTTATTTCACTTAGCATAATGATTTTGAGGTTCATCAATGTTGTGGAATGTATCGGAATCATTTCTTTTTATGGCTGAATTATATCCCATAGTATGTATAGACCACATTTTGTTTATCCACTCATATACTGATGGATTCTTGGGTTGTTTGCACCTTTTGGCTACTGTGAATAATGCTGCAATGAACATTTTTGTGCAAGTATTGGTGTGAATTTTTGTTTTTAATGATTTTGAATATATACCAAGGAGTGGAGTTACTGGCTCATATGAACTGTTTCAGTTTCTAAATCTAAATTAGTTAAAATTATGTTAAATTAAAAATTCAATCTCTTAGTTATACTAGCCATATTTTGAAAACTCTTTAGTCACATACAGCTAATGATTACCATATTGGACAGTGCAGGTCTGGATTAATAATTTGATGAATTACTGTATAAGAAATCTACTAATTGTGCCCATTTTCTCTACTGCTCAAATAAGCCTTGTTCTTCCTGCTTTTGTTCTTTGGTTTACCTTTCCTGAGGTCATACTTCTTTTTACCTGGGATATCTACCTATTCTCTATTTTCTTTTATAGAAATGTTACCTGTTTCAGAAAGTATTCTTAATTACTGCGGCTCACACCGATCATTCCTACTCATAAACTGTCAAAGCATTTGTTAACTTTATTATTCCCAAGACATTTACTTGCATTATACTGTAGTTATTTATTTCTTTGTTTCTTACTAGGATTAAAATTCCTTTTTGGCAAAGCTAATAATAAAAACAAGAACTACATCAGCAAAACAAAACTAGTCATTTATTAAATGATTGTGGTTCCTCAGGCACAGTGTTGTTTTATACACTCCATTTTATTTAATCCTTAAAATAGAAAGGAAGTAGTATTATCTGAATTCTAAATCAGGATTTGTGGTTTACAGGCTAAGTATCATGTTTAAATCTCCATATCTAGTAAATGATAGAGTCAGAATTGAAACTAAAGTATGTTATATGCTCTTACAAGTCTGCTTATACTTTATAAATATTACTTTGGGAAATATTTATAAATAATATTATCTAGCATTTATTTATTGTTTACTCTGTGCCAGATCTTATTGTAAGTGCTTTTCTTGTATATAGTAACTTAATTCTTATAACAGTCTTAGGAAGTGTGAGCTGTAATCACCATCATTTTATGTATACGATAACAGTTCGGAAAAGTTAGGTTTTACAAGCCAGACACAGAAAGTCTAACATGGCATGTTCTCACTCATAAGTGGAAGCTAAAAAATGTATACACATGGATGTAGAGAGTGAAATAATAGGCAAAGAAGACTCAGAGGGGTGAAGGGGTGGGTGTGGCAGGGGTTGGATAATGAGGAATTACTTAATAGGTAAAACGTATGTTATTCTGGTGATGGATACCCTAAAGCCTTGACTTTAGAATTACACAATCTATGAATGTAACAAATTTGCACTTGTACCCCATACATTTATACAAGTTAAAAATAAATACATAAGTTATGCCCCCCAAAGTTAAGTTTCATACCTACTAAATGGCAGAGTCAAGATTTGGACTGAGGGTAAATCAGAGCCTGCGTTTTAAATAATCATATTATTTATAAACTTTATTCAACAAACATTTGTTGAGTAATTACTATACCCAATACTAGGGATATAAAGATGAATAGACCAGAGTGTGTGTATAGCTTTCCTAAGAGTTTAGCCTACTAAAATGAACGAACAAGAAATATTTGTCATTGATACGAAAGTTATTAATGACAACTACTACCACCACCACGAAATAAGAATAATGAGGGCTTGCTGTTTTCAGGAACTGTTTTAAGTGTTTTATGGACACTAATTCATTTAACCTCACAGCAAATTTTAAAGATCATCATTATTATTGTTGTTTTTATTTTTTAGATCAGAAACTGATCAGCAGAGATGTTAGGTAACTTGTCCGAGCCAGAAGTGGAAGAACTAACTTGTGAACATAAGCAATTTGGCTCTAGAACTCAAGTGCTCATATATTCCCTATGGGTAATAGAATCTTGGTTTTTCTGGAGTCTGAACAAGTGCCATTATATAGAACACATTTAAAACTGACTCTTAAAAAACAATTTCAGGAGCATGGAGAAAACGAATGATGGTCATTCTGCAATGAGATTTTAAAAGGCGCAGTTTCTAGAATGGTCAGCAGAGGGTGAAGGGAGGCAGCATTTGTAAGGTGCCACTTCATTGCAATGGAGTAAACTGCATGAAACTGATCATCTCTAAAGACCTCTCTTGGTCTAACATTTCAGGATGCTCCTTGTTTGAATTATTTTTAGTTCAATGTTATATAAAACACAAGCAAAAAAAAAAAAAAAAAAAGAAGTAGCTCCTTCTGAAATACATATAGCTGAGATGATTTTTTTTATCTTAGCACAGTGTTTATTTCAGTATTTATTGAATATTTTGTAAGAATACCTCTAAAGAAGTAATTACAAGATGATCCATAAAGAGCTCAAGTCTCTACTGAAGAGGCAAGGTAAAGAAAAATTTATATGATGATATAAACATCATATGGACAAAGTTTCAGAGTTCAGAGACACAGAGAATATAATGGGGCTGAAATGGAAGGGAATTCTTTATGGAAAAGGTAGCCTTATCTAGGACTGAAGGGTGGGTAATATGTGCATAGGAAGGGAAAAGTTGGCTTTTCCTTAAAATTAAATTTCCGAAGTGCTTACGATTTGTCATCAGTGAGTCCAGAAACTGCAGAGAAAATGACGATGAGTGATACTGTGTTGGTTCATACTTGTAATCCAGCACTTTGGGAGGCTGAAGTGGGCAGATTGTTTGAGCTCAGAAGCTCGAGACCAGCCTGGGCAACATGGCAAAAACTTGTCTCTACAAAAAGTACAAAAATTGGCTGGGCGCAGTGGCTCACGCCTATAATCCCAGAGCTTTGGGAGGCCGAGGCGGGTGGATCATCTGAGGTCAGGAGTTCAAGACCAGCCTGGAGAACATGGTGAAACCCCGTCTCTACTAAAAATACAAAAATTAGCTAGGTGCTGTGGAGTGTGCCTGTAATCCCAGCTACTCGGGAGGTTGAGGCAGGAGAATCGGGAGGCTGAGTTTGCAGTGAGCTGAGATTGCGCCATTGCACTCCAGCCTGGGTGACAGAGCAAAACTCCATCTCAAAAAAAAAAAAAAAAAAAAAGCCAGGTGTGGTGGTGCATGCCTATAGTCCCAGCTGCTTGGGAGACAGAAGTGGGAGGATGGCTTGAGCCCTGGAGGCGGAGGTTGCAGTGAGATGAGATTAGGCTGCTGCACTCCTAAGTGACAGAGCCAGATCCTATCTCAAAATGGAACAAAACAAAAACAAACAAACAGAGTGATAGTGTCTCTGTCTTAAAGAAGTCACAGATACCCTAGCAGTAATAATACAATAAAGGATGTGGTAGACAAACAAAAAGATGCACTGTTGGAAAAGTTAACAATAGAACAATATGTTTCCCATTCTAAAGACAGGAACCAGACCATTCATGTTGAACTTTCAAAGGTTAAGGTTTCTAAACTAGTTCTGCCAGCTGCAGTGATTCACTCCTTTCTAGTCTACATAAGAAGTTGAGGTTGAAGAGAAAGAGATTTATTTGGTGAGAAATTGACAGTGTTTTACATTTCACCCACCTTAAGTACCAGCCTCTGGTGGGGAAGAGGATGTATTTTTTGATGGTACAAATCCCCTAAATAGACACTGCACAGCATGCTCGGAGAAGTGGAAATTGCCTCAGTGCTGGCACAGCAAGAATTTCAGACCCTGAAGAATGTGGCTCCCTGCATAGCCGACTTAATGCCTTCTGTTGGTGTTCTAAGTTGTTTCTGAGGATTGTCATAGCTGGGGACCTGAAAGACAGTGAGTCCATGTCTTTCTCTGACCTGGAAAATTGGGAGATTGCCAATTCCTCTGAACTTCAGGTGAGCTTCTGTGAAATACACTTAAAGCATGGGGAGTTGCATCCACTGATCTCTTCTGATTTTATTTTTATCAATGACAGTTCATTTACTCTTTGGGAGTAAACAGGTAAAAGCAACCTTCTGTAGAAGCCAAGTTGTCTTTTTACCTGTCACTGAATTTGGACCAGTCAGATAGCCTAGTAATAGTAATAGTAATAGTAATAGTAATAGTAATAGTAATAGTAACGGTAGTAGTAATAATACTACTAGTGAAAAAAGGCAGAATATGGTAGATGCACAATCCTTTCTCCTCAAGTTAAGGAGAGGCTTTTCTAGAGGACCACTTGGAGAGCTTTTGCATGTCTCCAGAAACTTAAGCATCTTACCAGTGAATATTCTAAAGCTGAGATGCTGTGGCTGGAACTGCCCGGTCTGGCAGCTGAACACACAGGTGGCTGCTTTGTGACTGGGCTGTACTTCCTCATGTGGCAGGCTAATAGTGAATGTTTTTGAGACTTTACAAGGACTCTATGGAAATGATTGTAACCAAGAGTACTTCCCTGAAGGACAGGAACAGAGGGGTGCACCCCAGAAATCCAGCAGGCAGACAGAAGAGGCAGACAAGCCAATTGCCTGGGATTGATGAGAAACCCACAAAGGCACCCCACAGAGTCAGCAATTGTATTTCTGCCACCCAGAGGGCCTTGCAGGTAGATTGCAAACTGTAGCTGTCACAAAAGCTGTGCTGCATTTTCCCAACACTTACCTTACTACCCACAGATATCAGAAACAATGACTAGCAAATTGGGGGGATGGAGCTAGAAAGAGAAAAGCTAATTTTATCTCCTACTTACATAGGCTGGGGATAGAAGAAATTTAAATTTGAGTTTGGAGTTTGAAATTATATTCAATTGAGACGTATCTTGTGCTTTCTAACTTTTAATGGTGTTGTGTGGTTCTCAGTTTGTTTTCTCAGCTTTGCATTCTTCCCTTTCATCTTCAATACTGCTTTACACTTTATTTCTTTAAAAATTGATGTTATGTTCTCATTAACTTTTATATCATGAAGCAGTTGCTGGAAATTATTTCTTTGTGAAGTTCTGCTTACTTCCAGCATGGTTTTTCATCTGTATTCTTCTTTCTCATATATTTTTATTTTTTCTGATAATGTGTTTGCAAAGTTATTATGTCCCTTCTTTATATCTTTTAAAATACAGCAGTTTTGTTTAGGCCTTCTTTTTGCTGTGCTATAATGTGAGTGAATTCCACTTGCTTTTTTATTACCTTAGATTCAAGGAGGAAGAAGAGCTCAACTGTGACTGTGCACAGGAGGATCCACACTCTACTCTCTTCTGGAATTTTAGTAAATGTTTTCTGTGCTAAAATCTTAATTTATTGGAGTTTATATTCGTTACACTGAGAAGTATTCTTGGGCTTTGAATTGTTTCTTCTAATCATCATGGAGCCCAGATTCTTTGTTTGTTTTAAAGAAAGTAATCTGGAATTTGATTTTGTTTGTTGAGTTCTCTACTTCAATGTCATTAGCTTTTTAAATGTTTCCCTCTCCATATTTGCCCATTTCTCCCCAGTAGCAATTTCTCTTCCTCCCAAGCTCCTCTCTCTCATCCTCTGGGAAAAAAGTAAACAACATAGGGAGTACATGTAGGTTACTTCCCTTCAGGCACTACACATGCTTCTTCACTTTCTCTCCCTCAGAGACTCTTGTCCTAATTATTTTCTATTTTTTTCTTCCTTTCTGCTATATCACTATTTATTGTTGGAGATAATTAACCATGGGTGTTTATGATTGTTCTACCATCCTCTCCATTTTCACCCAGCTGGAAGATGCCAAAAGGGAGATTTCCAATAGTTCCCTTTTCTGGTAGAACATGCAACTAGTTGTGATGGGACTTTTCCTCCCTTGCAAAATTCTTTGTCTCCCCTAAAGGTTACTCATGTTTCATCTAAAGCTACCTTTCCCATGTTATAGTGTAGGAGTAGTTGGTTATACTTTTCAGAATTTTGTTTGCTCACCTTCCCTACAAAATACTTGTTTGGAGGATGACATTAAGAGGTTTGCCATAGCTTTGTTCTGTAAATTCTTGAAAACTTCTTCGTATCTGTCTTTGATGGCTACAATTTTTTGAATGTTATGACATGACCCTTTCACTTGTTTGAATGCTATTGACTTTTTTTTGCTGCTTTTTCCCATTTGCTATTGATATAATTAAGTTATGTAGGAAGGATATTTTTAAATATTTGGCTGAAATCCAATATAGAAACCTTAAACTCTTTTATTCCCATTTGTCAGTTGTAGAAATTAAAGGTCATAATGTTTAAGTGATTTGCCTGAAACATAGCTTATGGAAGAAATAGGCAAGGTAGAGGCATGATTTGAATTTAGACCTGTCTTTTATCCTGTAATCAATATTCTATTCTGTAATCAATGGAGAGCAGACAGGATTTTTAAATAGGTGACTGATGAAATGAAACATTCATTTTAGGTTTGGGAACTAGCATGTGGTCTGATACAGATATGTGAAATGAATTTGTAGAGAGGGAACTATGAAAGCAGTGAAACAAATTTGGAAGGTTTTATAAAATCAGATATAAAGTAATGAGAGCCTGAGGTAGAGGGAAACTTCTTTCATATTCTAAAGTTTTGACTTTGGTAATTAGAATCTTTTTCTGCATAGGTTTCTAGGGTGCCATCAATCTGCCTATCACCTACTCAAATTTGTAAGAATTTTGTAAAATTAGGAAGCTATGGGTTAGAAAGCAAGGCACAGACTAGCTTCTAGTCATTTATTTCACCACGTACTAGCTGTAAGACCTATGTTAAATCATTTTAACTTGCTGGACCTCAATTTCCTCATGTTTAAACTGAGAAAACTGAATTAGACGGACTGTAAATTCTCTTTCAACTCATAGTAGATGCTCAAGAAAAGTTGAATGAATCAATCAATGAATAACATTCCAAAGAATAAAAGAAGAGTTTCCTTTCCTGTGCAAATGGGAAAACTTAGAATCTGTCAAATGAAGAAAAAAAGAGATTTTGGTTATTAACAGCTCTTCAATTAAAAGGTATTTATTAAATGTCTATTATATATGAATTTCCTTTCTTCTTTAATTTTTTTAATAGAGATGTGGTCTTGCTCTGTTGGCCAGGCTGAAGTGGGTGACGTGATCATAACTCACTACAGCCTCGTACTCCTGGTTTCAAGCAATTCTCCTGCCTCGCCTTCTAAGTAGCTGGGACTACAGGTGTGTGCCACCATGCCTGGATATTTAATTGTTTTTTTTTTTTTTGTACAGACGAGGTCTCGCTATGTTGCCTAGACTGGGTCTTGAACTCCTGCCCTCAAGTGATCCTCCCACGTTGGCCTCCTAAAGTTCTGGAATTACAGGTGTGAGCCACCACTCCTAATATAATGTCCCTTTCTTCATTATAACTTGACATTCACAGGCTCCCTAATCTGATCCCAAAATACTATTGCAACCCTATCCCCTGCTGCTCTTGTCAAGGATTACTTACCATTGAACTAGGAACTAAGTTCCTATTATAATGACTAAGACAAAATCTCAACCCAAATGGACCTTCCAGTTTAATACAGAGACAGACATCCACACAGATAATCAAGATATAATGTAAATGAAATAAATCTTAATGATAAAGATACAACCAACATGTTATGGTAATACACAAAAGGAGCCATTGCTTCTCAGCAGAAAATGAGTACCATTTATGACTCAAGGGATGACTAGGACTTTAAAAGATGGAGATGGGAAGTGAAAAAACAATGTGAATGAAAGCAAACCCATATGAACATATGTGGCATATTTAAGGAATTATAAAGAATCCAGTGTGCCTAGAACATAGAATGTTGAGGGCAGAGAGTAGAAGAGTGGAGACTGGGAAGGTGAACTGGTGCCAGGTAGTAGAGAACTTTACATGACATAGGAAGCTCATGCTGTACTATAAAAGCTTTGAGAACAGAAGCATAATATGCTTTGCTCAGAGTAACATGAAGATAACCAAGGCATCAATGTGAAGATGGATTACAGAAGTGAAAGAATGGAGTCAGGGAGATCAATTAAGTTTCAAGGAGAAGAAATTAAAATAATTAAAATTAAAAGTGGTGTTGCTAGTTAGAAGGGACCAGGCTAATGGAAAATAAGCCCAGGGAAGTAAAAAAGATTTGGCTAGAAAAGGCAGGCTGAGGGGATGTACATGGAAAATAAAGCAAATAGAATTCATAAAAAACTATATATTTGGCTTACTTTCTTGCAGCCCCCTGTGTGCGCGGCTTGAGTATGGAGAACAATGGGAAGAGCAACGCAAGAGGAGGCTAGAAAGAGTCATGGGTCAGATCATTCCTGTGTAAGCATCTTAATTATTTGAACTGTTTTTCTATGAGCAATGGAACCCCATTGCAGGTACATTACCAGGAGAGAGAGATGGTCAGCCTCCTCCCTTCCTCACATCCTTGCTAATTCTGACTGGATTCCATAACACACTGTTTCTTGTTTCTTGTCAATCTCTTAAACTCTGTGCCTCATTCTCCTCTCAAACCCTTGTTACAAAACACACATCTAGATGAATCTGATCAGTGACCTTCTCTTGTTCTTTACATTGATGGATCAAAATAAAATGATTTCAGGTTTGATTCTACTCTAAATAAATCCATTGCCTTTAACAGCATCTTGACCCTAACAATGACTAGGATCCTTTCAATGTTTTCTTAGTTATTCCTTTCCCCTGTTCTCCACAGTAGGCAACTACAATCATTTCTAGTTTTCTTAGATGTTCTTCCCCACAACTTACTTCCTCAAACTCAGCAGATAACTGTATGCCCTACTTCAAAGAGAAACTGGAAGCCCACAGAAACTTTCTTAACCTCTTGCCACCATATCTACAAACTGCACCCAGAAGTACCTGGTGCACCAGTTAGGAAAGTGACTACAAATATCAGTAAACACAAGAGCAATTTAAACTACAGAAGCTTGTGTTTTCTCACATTGGAAGGTTGGAGTCAGAAACTAGAGGGGAATGGTGAAGATTTAGGATAGTAACTGGGGGACTAGAGTACCAGAAATAAATAGACAGGAGTACCAGAAAACAAATGAGTAAGATACCCAGCATCACTGATAGTCCAGCTTCACTGGCCCAAATAGGGGCTCAAAAATTGCTGATGCTATTATTTTTTATTATGCAAGTTGTCAAAAGTCACAAAATGTATCATTTGACAAGTTGCAACCAGAATTCAGATTTTCTGATTCAATGTGCTTTGGTAACCCTAATTAAGTTAGTATTTCTGGCCTGTGAAACCAATGAATATTTAATTCCTAATAAACCCTTTGCCCTGTGGCTAATTACTCCTTGAATTAGTGGCATTTGTTACTTCTGGAAAGGCGTTCATTACTTCTGGAAAGGCATAATCCACCTAGAGAAAAGGGATCTTTCTCTAGTTTTGAATCTCACGGCCAATTTTCTTGAGCCCTTTGTGAGACAATTTTCATGAAATCCAGGATTTTTGAAAGGGGGAAAAAGTTTCTGGTTTCTAAGTTCCAAAAGTAGCCCTTTATAAACCAAAAGGAAAATTTAGCTCTTTGGAAATAGAATATTACAACAAGCCATAATGTAGATGGCATGGAGGAGATGATACAAGGGAAGTCCCACCATATGAAAAGTAGAAAGTGCTAGGGGAGCAGTTAAGGGGTGTGTGTGGGAGACAAGTAAGCGGGAGATGATGCAGTGCCCTTTACTCACAGTGCAACTCAGTGGGTTCATAGTTTTTGGGGGAACTTTGGAACAACAGTAGCTGAGAGATTAGAAGTCTCTAAGAGAAGCCCTGTGTCAATGTGAGGTGACCACAGTAGAACAAAAATGGTGGCCAAACAGTGACTGATGCATGTTATGGAAGAGATCTAGGGTTCCTTAGTGACACTGAGGAAATATAAAGCGTAATTTAGAAATAAGCATTCATATACTTGCCATAAGTCACAGCAGAGCTGGTTTCAGTAGAGGTCTTGTTCAAAGGAACATCATAGCGATGGCTGTGAATGGGCAACTCAAAATTGAAGTTCAGAGAGAAGATATTGCTAAGTCTCAGAGGATCCACAGCATCAGTGATCATCCTCTTCTAGTGGAAGAGGTTTAGCTCTCATTTTCAAGGTCCAGATTCTCAACTGGATCCAGAAGGACTCAGTGGTGGTTTCAGAGGACTTTGGCAAAAGCAGTGCTCCTTTTCGTTCTCTAGATTTCCTCTTCTCTAATGGCCTACTGACCTCCCTTAGAAAGATACCTTTGGGAGAGAATAGGGTAAAGAAGAAGGATTGGAGAAGGGCCCCTCTAGCATAAACTCCATTTGAAATAAAGCCTTAGCACTCTGAGAAAAAATTAATGACTAACATATGAGGTAATATTTTGAGACCATATGCATATCATGTTCCCAACAACCTCTTATCCAATGATTTTGGCATCCACTGATTTCATAGTTATTACATTGGGCATTGCAAAATGATGACTTTGTAATTCTGTCATTTCTTGTACATTTATTAGCTCATATTCTTCTAAAAATAGTTAATATTTAGTTAATATTTTCTCTTTTGATTATCACCATGGGCTCATACATTTTATTTTATTCAATGTATTATAATACATTATCATAGTTAATCTTTTTGGGGCTCAGCTCTTCATATGTTTGATCAGTGGACAACCACTTCAAGCTGGCTCCTTTGTCCTTTTAACATGATCTAATTAGTCTGAGCTCTTTTGTGTTTTCTGACACATCAATATGTTCCAGGTTTACCTGGTACTTTCCCTGCTGCAGACTTGGAGTCATTTTTCTAAGGATCCCTCTTTCTTTTAGTGAATGATGGTATTTAGAAAGCAAAATGTGGGTATCATCTGTGTTCATGGCTGTGGAATACATTGCTTGTAGGTTCTTGAATTACTTTTAAATGGAAAGTTTCAGTATCAATCCCCAACTCAATGAGGGGCTCCAGAACACAGCTGAGGTGTGGTGTGCAAATTTAACTCTCAACCAATTCTATAACTGTATCATTAGTTTATAAGGCTTATTCCAATTACCTATACAAGAACTAGGCTGGTACTTTTAAATGTAAATTATATCATATCATTTCTCTGCTCAACATTATCATGTCCTAAGCTTCAGCCACATTGGTCCTTCAGTTCCTCTCATTCGGGAGGTTCTGAAGTTGGAAGTGTCCAAGATGGTCCATTTTTAAAAAACCATATCCTTTGAGACTTTCAAATTTTTGTGTATGTTTTATAATACATATAATATATTAGTACAATAGTATACACAGTATAAAAGTAACCAAATAAATGTAGTTGAAGAAGTGTGGTAAATTTTTTTAAAACTTGGTGGCATGCTTGGTCAGTTTGGAATTTAGAAACTACTGCTCTGATCTTGAATTTCCTACCTAGGGCTTTCAGCATGCTTTTTTCCCTTCCTGGAGCAGTCTTTTCTCTGCTTTTTGCCTTGCTCATTTCTGTCATTCATTTCTCTTTTTAAGCATCACATTCTTAGAGGAATCTTCCTTGACATTCTCAATCTAAATTATGCTATATATGTTGCCCCCTCCTATAGCACTATGTTTTTTGTTTTTCTTCTCATAGAACTTGTAACAATTTGTAATTATTTGTTTGGTTATTTCTATCTCCCTTGTAAAACTGTAAATACTATGAATATATGAACTATGCTGTTTTATTGCTCCATTATATAACCAATCACTTAGAAGAATGACTGGCATGTAGTTTTACTCAATGTGTATTTGTTGAATAAATGTAGGATAGTTAGTGAATAAAGAGAAATAGAAAAGAGAAGACAAGGAAAAATACAGTTTGGTTCGTTGTCAAAAATGTCTCAGAAGCATTTAGTTAATTGGTATGCCATTCATTTTTCATGCAAATGGTTCACTTATATATGAGGGAGTGAGTTGGTAAACTGAGCCAAGGACCAATGTTACAAACAAATTATAATGGGACAACTTGAGAACACTTTGGAGGTAAATTGACTAATTGGAAGCTGGCAGGAGTAAGACAGAAAATTCTGTCCTTGAGCAGGCCAACTGGAGTATTAAAAAAACCAATTCTCATTGTTTATGTACTTTTCAGAAAAACTTGAGAGTTTAACGGTGGAGTATACAACTATCTCTGTGTGATGTCTGACAGTGTCCTTCCATTCATACTCTGCCTCACTCAAGTCAGGTCTGTGCCATTTCTCTTAGTGAAATTTCTGGGTTATATGATTAGATAACTAGCTTTAAGATTTCTTGGCCATCCTAAAGGCTTTCTTTTTTTTTTTTTTTTTCGGTTGGGGGGAGGTTTCTGTGGAGTTGAATTGCAATAAGCAGACACTTCATTGTGAGTACAAAAAAGTGTCCTATTAATTAACTCCCTCTAGAGGGATGCAGTTCTAGAGGTTGGATGACAGTTGGTAAATTGAACTTGGCAAAATTAAATAAAATTTTCCTCTGCACAGATTCAGCACAGTATTTTCAATTTCCAGTAGTAATAGTAGTGTTGTGGGTACTTTGAAAGCAGCAAAGTGTTGGGGTGGAGTGAGGAGGACTCTCTTTGTGAAGGTTTTATCTAAGAAACCCAGAATTTGCATTTAAGCCCTTCAATGATGTTTCTGAATTTCATGTCTTTCTGCCCAGTTCAAACATACATAAATGAAATTGCATGTTTTCTAAGTTAAGGATAATCAGAATGCAGTAAAGAGGTTAAAAATTCTACAGGGGCTCACCCTAAGACCTTCTGTTTAATTCAAGTGAAATTTTATTATAGTGAGTATCTGTGTCAGTCACAAGAGAGGGAAGAAGTGTTAATTTAAGTCTCATGTGTATATAGTGGTGTGTGGAATGGGGTAGGAAGCCAGCCTCAGTTTCTCCACCTCTTCACATGTTGATTGAGTCTGTAAGTGCCACAAATTTTTTTTTTTTTAAATAGACTAGCTGGCTGATCTCATTCTCTTTCAACTGTTACTTCTATTTTAATCTTTGTAGTCACAGAATTGTAGAGTCCCTAAAAACCTCAGCTGAGGTGAATATTATGATTTTTTTGTGTGTAAAAATTTGAAATACAACGTGGTTTTTCAACAGTGGAGCAAGTTTGGATCATTTGACATCCTTTGATGTTATAACATTATTAAAATCAGTGGGACATTTGTTGTTTCTTTTTATTTTTCTCTAAACTACAGTTGTTAATTTATGCACAGGTATTCGATGTAAAATATTTCAGCCAAAAATACTCTTCTGTGGGTCATATTTTTCAACCTTTTCACCGCAGTTGCACTAACATACTTTCATGGCATTCATGCTTTATGTACTATGAATTATACTTTCATTTTAGTCTTTAGTAAAATTTGTATAAGTTCATTTTTCCTGTTGAGCTTACTTAATACTTCCACGTAGGAACATGTATTCCTTTCCCCATTCTATTTCTTACTTTATGTGTAGTCTTGACACGGCTAGAAAAATCTAAGAATAATGATTATACCACATGTAACTAATGTTACCATTTCAGTTCTGTGTCTATTTTTCAAAAGGGTTCATTCAGAACTATCCTTTAAGGGAAATAGAGGTGAGGCCAGTTTTGTCCTTGTCATCATCTTCATTATCACAATCTTGTCATCACTATCAGGAAAAATGTGTGTCTCTGTGCCCAGAAGAAACACATGTGACTTATAAATTATTTCATTTACTGCGATCACTCTCATTGATGGCTTCAAGAATAGCCAGAAATTCTAGCCATATACAGAAAACTGAAACTGGACCCCTTCCTTACACCTTATACAAAAATTAACTCAAGATTAATTAAAGACTTAAATGTCAGACCTAAAACCATAAAAACCCTAGAAGAATACCTAGGCAGTACCATTCAGGACATTGGCATGGGCAAAGACTTCATAACTAAAACATCAAAAGCAATGGCAACAAAAGCCAAAATTGACAAATGGGATCTAATTAAACTAAAGAGCTTCTGCATGGCAAAAGAAACTATCATCAGAGTGAAAAGGCAACCAACAGAATGGGAGAAAAGTTTTGCAATTTACATGTCTGACAAAGGGGTAATATCCAGAATCTACAAAGAATTTAAACAAATTTACAAGAATAAAACAAACAACCCCATCAAAAAGTGGACAAAGGATACGAACAGACACCTCTCAAAAGAAGACATTTGTGTGGCCAACAAACATATGAAAAATGCTCATCATCACCGGTCATTAGAGAAATGCAAATCAAAGCCACAACTAGATACCATCTCAGACCAGTTAGAACGGCGATCATTAAAAAGGAAACAACAGATGCTGGAGAGGATGTGGAGAAAGAGGAATGCTTTTATACTGTTGGTGAGAGTGTAAATTAGTTCAACCATTGTGGAAGACAGTGTGACAATTCCTCAAGGATCTAGAATCAGAAATACCAATTTGACCCAGCAATCCCATTATTGGGTATATACCCAAAGGATCATAAATCATTCTACTGTAAAGACACATGCCCATGTATGTTTATTGCAGCACTGTTCACTAGAGCAAAGACTTGGAACCAACCCAAAGGCCCAACAGTGATAGATTGGATAAAGAAAATGCGGCATGTATACACCATGGAATACTGTGCAGCTGTAAAAAAGGGTGAGTTCATGTCCTTTGGAGGGACATGGATGAAGCTGGAAACCATCAAACTAACACAGGAACAGAAAACCAAACACCGTATATTCTCAGTCATAAGTGGGAGTTGAACAATAGGAACACATGGACACGGGGAGGGGAACATCACACACCATGGCGTGTCTGTGGGTGGGGAGGTAGGGGAGGGAAAGGATTATGATAAATACCTAATGTAGACGATGGGTTGATGGGTACAGTAAACCACCATGGCACGTGTGTACCTATGTAACAAACCTACACATTCTGCACATGTACCCCAGAACTTAAAGTATAATAATAACAATAAAGAATAGCCAGAAATTTAGAAACACCTATCCCACAAATCATTTTTATAAATCATAATTAATTGCACCCAAGGCCTTGGTAATCTCTAATTCTGGGGACATCAGATGCCGTCAGAATTAGAACCATACTCAAGGATTTGGTTCAGCCCTTGCTGTCTGGGGGTAAAAAGCAATTGATGAAATTTAAAACCAGACACACGGACACATAGCTCATAGTCTACATGTTATTAGCAGATGTGTTCTGTTAGGCCTACCCTTTTCTGTGTTTGTGTTTTTGTTTTTTAATGTATTCACCAACATCACAAAGAATATTTTACAAGAAAATTTGGATTTCTGACTCCTGAAAAATCAGAATTCTTACAGCCCCAAGGTTTTCATTCCCACAAGGCATCCTGCAGCTGACTAGTGAGTGGTACACGCTCTTGCAGTTCTCTACAGTCCCCTTCCCTTGCTCAAGTACAACTATACAGCAACACACTGCATAATAATATTTCAGTCAATAATGGACTGAATATATGACAGTGGTCCCATAAATTCGTAATACTGCATTTACAGCACCCTCTCTTTTCTTTTCTTTTCTTTTCTTATTCCTTCCTCCCTCCCTCCCTCCCTTCCTTCCTTCCTTCCTTCCTTCCTTTCTTTCTTTCTTTCTCTCTCTCTCCCTTTTCTTTTCTCTCCCTTCCTTCCTTTCCTCCCTCCCTCCCTCCCTCCCTCTCTCTTTCTTTCTTTCCCTTCATTCCTTCCTTCTTTCTTTCTTTTCTTTCTTTCCTTCTTTCTTTCTTTCCCTCCCTCCCTCTTTCCCTTTCTCCCTTCCTCCCTCCCTCCCTCCTTCCTTCCTTCCTTCCTTTTCTTTTCTCTTCTCTTCTCTTTTCCTTCTTTCTTTCTTTCTTTCATTCTTTCTCTCTCTCTTTCTTTCTTTTCTTTCCCTTCCCTCCCTCCCTTTCTCCCTTTATCCCTCCTTCCTTCCTTCTTTTTCTTTTCTTCTTTTTCTTTCTTTCTCTCTCTCTCTCTCTCTCTCTCCCCCCCTTCCTTCTTTCTTTCCCTCCCTCCCTCCCTTTTTCTTTTCCTCCCTCCCCCCTTCCTTCCTTCCTTCTTTCCTTCCTTCCTTACTTTCTTTTTTTTTTTTAGCAGAGTTTCACTCTTGTTGCCCAGACTGGAGTGCAATGGTGCAGTCTCTGCCCACTGCAACCTCCACATCCCGGGTTCAAGCAATTCTCCTGTCTCAGCCTCCCAAGTAACTGGGATTACAGGTACCTGCCACCACACCCAGTTAATTTTTGTATTTTTCATAGAGACAGGGTTTCACTGTGTTGGCCAAGCTGGTCGTGAACTCCTGACTACAGGGGATCCACCCATCTCAGCCTCCCAAAGTGCTGGGATTACAGGCTGAGCCACTGTGCCCGGCCTTTTATGGCACCTTTTCTATGTTTGGATATGTTTGGATACACAAATACTTAGCAGTGTTTTACAATTGCCTATAATATTCAGCATAGTAGCATGTTGTACAGGTTTGTAGCCTAGGAGCAATGGGTTATAACATATAGCCTAGGCCGGGCGCGATGGCTCAAGCCTGTAATCCCAGCACTTTGGGAGGCCGAGACGGGAGGATCACAAGGTCAGGAGATGGAGACCATCCTGGCTAACACAGTGAAACCCCGTCTCTACTAAAACATACAAAAAACGAGCCGGGCGAGGTGGCGGGTGCCTGTAGTCCCAGCCACTGGGGAGGCAGAGGCAGGAGAATGGCGTAAACCCGGGAGGCGGGGCTTGCAGTGAGCTGAGATCCGGCCACTGCACTCCAGCCTGGGCGACAGAGCGAGACTCCATCTCAAAAAAAAAAAAAAATATATATATATAGCCTAAGTGTGTAGTAGGCTATACCATGTATGTTTAAGTATACTTTCTGGTGTTTGCACAAGAATGAAATCACCTAAAGACACATTTTTCAGAATGTATTTCTGTTGTTAAGCAATGCATGACTATATATTTATACTAATGGTATCATGTATTCTGTCTTACTGTTCCCTGCAGTCATTCTAATTGCAACCCTTGATCAAAAACACACAGTGTGGGCTACAGGGGAAACACTTGTCCTGGAAATCCAGGGCCTGGTTAGTTGTGGCCTTAATGTCTTTTGGTCTCAGTTTCCTCATCTGTTCAACAGGGCTAAATAAACCTCTTTTGATGATCTTATGTGATTGTCGTGACCTTAATTGAGATAATGCATGTAAGGACACTTTGAAGTGCTACCAGTGTAAAAACATATTAATCATATCCATGTACCAAAAATAGTCCTAAGTAGTCAACTAAATTTGAGTCTCCTCTGTTGAGAATAGTACTGACACTGTGGAAGGAATGAATTAGAAAAAGGAAACCATTCCTGGTCTGAAGCAGAAATATTCTATTTCACATAGGCAGCTAGTGTCTTGGAGACAGCTGGGTACTGAGTTAAAAGAGTTACACCGAATCTGTGGGCAACTTATCATAACTCCACGAATCCCATTTCACTGTCCATAAAACCTAGAAGACTAGACCTGCTTTTCAACTCATGGGTGATGCAGTCATGATTAAATGAAATAAAGTATGTGAAAGTAATGAATACACAGAAAAACATTATTCTAATATAGTCAATAATTAGTAGTTGGTGATAAAATATGAGCACATAAAATGGACTAAAAATATTTACAAACTCTAATGTTTGTATACAGTAAACATTTGAAGACCTGGAAGAGTAGTTTTTAATTAAGTAAGAGGCAGCTGTTTGGAAGAGAAAAACTTTGAGTCAGTCTTATTTCTGATCATAAGTCTGAGAATGGGCCTGTTTTGCTTATTAAAATAAACATGTTCTTTGTTTTTTATTTTTGATGCACATCTTCATTGCGAGAAGAATTGATCATTTCACATGTTTCTAGATTATTTACTTCAATATATTACATTATATGAAGCTATATTTAGAAAGGCTGAAAAAAATAACGTGATGATTTTGTGACTAATATCTCAGGAGCTGGAAGAAATTTTTGAGATGATGCTGTATATATCAGAACACAGGAGAGCAGAGAGACTGAGTGAGTTGTTCAAATTCTCAGAGCTACAAAGTTACAGGGCCAGAATTCACAATTGGGGTTTTTGACTTCACCGTTCTTTCTGCTGCACCACATTAGTACTGGAGCAACTTCTGGATGGATATATTGAATTAACTCACTGAATGTTTAGACAATCAGATTGGGTTGGGAACTGTACTAACGTAGGAGGAGGAAAGGAGAAATGTTAAGAAGGTCACTGCGAATTAAGAAGTGCGTTTTGGTGGTAATCTCATCTGCAGCATACAAAAAAAATTCGATATTGTATCCTCTCCCTACAGTGGTACACCCTGGTAACCCCTCCCTACCCTACTCTTTAAGCCATTCTTTTTTTTTTTTTT
>NW_012114688.1:10357546-10358502 GCF_000951035.1 Colobus angolensis palliatus | reverse complement strand
TCAAAACCACAATGAGATACCATCTCACACCAGTTAGAATGGCCATCATTAAAAAATCAGGAAACAACAGGTGTTGGAGAGGATGTGGAGAAATAAGCCATTCTTTTTAAGGTCTGCTACTCCTTTACATTCTTAAACTTTTGCCTGCCCTTGCAGTCCTGGGATGCCGGCAGGACTTGCTTTCATCCCTTATCAGCACGCGAGGGGAGGACAGCTCCTCCAGGAAAATGAGAACTTTCCAAAGCAAACCACCAGTCAGAGGGAGAAAAAACCTGGCCACTGGAACAAAGTTTCTGCTGGAGGCCAAGAAATCACACCTCCAGCTCCCAATTCCTGCAATACCTGAGAGCGTGAACTTTCTTTCCTCTTTTCCCACAGCCCCAAGGGAATTATCCTGGGCCCTCACTATTAAGAGCTTCAGGGCCACAACAAAGCCATCTTGCAGGTGTCTGCCAGTGGGCTACCTCTGGAATTCCATTTCTCTCCCCTCCATCAGCCTCCTGTTTCTCTCTCCCCTCTTTCCTACTCGGTTCGGGAGGAGCAGAGGCAACCGCGCGCTTCGGGGCTCATCATCCGCGTGGAATTCGGGCTCACTATCCTCGAGGAGGCTGTGTAGGAGGTCGGCTCCGCGGCCGGGTCACGAGGGACAGTGCCGTCCTCCCGCAGGTGGCCGGAGTTCTGGTTGGCCTGTGAAGACGGGTGTCTTTGGCGGGCCCAGCGCGTCCTGGCCTTTTGAGAGGGGGCTTGGAAGGCCCAGAGGAAGGCAGGCGGGACGCAGACTCCATCAGACTCTGCCTGGCTTTCTCCTCCCCAGCCCCAGATGGCCGCGGTCTCTCCGCGCCCCCCAGCAGCTCCCCGCCGCCGCCACCGTCGTCTTTCCCAGTAGCGGCTGCTGGATGACGGCGCGGTCTCCGGTTGGATGGGGGCTGGCGACTCAGACGGGACCCCGGGGGTGG
>NW_012114688.1:10318123-10357201 GCF_000951035.1 Colobus angolensis palliatus | reverse complement strand
CCGAGCCGAGCGCGCAGCCCGGCCGCGCTGCTGCCTCGCAGATGCCATCACAGCAACAAAGAGCTCACTGAGCTGAGAGCGGTGGCAAGGGCTCGCCTGAGCTGCGCGGCAGCCGGAGGAAGCGCGTGGGGGGTCCGGGGGAGGAAAGGGGGCAGAAGATGGCCAAGAAGAGAAAGCCCCCCAGCATCAAGGGTGAGTCCCGCTCCCTCCTCCCCTCGCTGTCTCCCCTCTCTCACCCGCCGCCTGCCCCTCGGGCCGGCCTGTTTACATCCAGGCGCGGCCAAGTGGAAGGCTCCTGCCGGGGAAGAGTTTGCTGTGTCCGCGGGGGGTGAGGGGAGCCGCGGCGCTGCTGCACCTCCCCTGGCCTCCGGGGACACTCTGACAGGAGTTTGTGCCCCTTTTGCTTCCTGGGGAAACCTGGAGACTCCTCTCACCCCACCCCTTTGCTACTCCGCGAGCTTGGGTATCTATCTGTTGCACCTCCTCGCCTCTGGGCAGTGGGGAGAGAAGCTACTCGGCTCCTAATGTCTCGTCCTTTCTGGAATCAGTATTCTCTCTCTCTCTCTCTCTCGTATGTGTGTGTGTGTGTGTGAGAGAGAGAGACAGAGAGAGAGAGAGAGAGAGTTTTTCATGGTCTCTTCTATTCTCTTCTTCCAATCCCCCCTGCCTCCGCCCCTTCGTCCCTAGGGTGACAAGTTCTGCATCCATTTCCCCAACCTCCATCCTCAGGAGGAGATTGGAGCTGGCTGCCTCTCCTTTTCCCCACGGTCAAGGGGACTTGCTACCGGCCAGGTCCCTGCAGGCTACTTCCTGCTCCCCAACCTGTCGAGGCGGGCAGTGGCTCCGGCTAAGCCGTCTCCCTGTTGCTCCTTTGGAACCCGGGCTTCCAAAGTTGGAAAGTTCGCGGGGAGAAGGGATGGTGGGGAGGACAAGAAAGAGCTTGTTGCTGGGGTGACTTGAGGCATTGCGGCGTGGTCCAGGGCGCGACTCGGGAGGGAGCCTCCTCGGCGGCGTCCTGCCCAGGGGTCCGCTGGACTCTGAGAACCCGCGCGCGGGGAGCAGGTGCAAGCCGCCCGCGCCCGCAGCGCGGACTCGCAAAGGTAGCAGCTTGCCGGCTCCCAAGCTCTAGCTCGGGGACTCGCAGAGTCTAAGAGGTTGTCTGCAGCACTGCGGAGAGGTGGAAGTGGGCTCGACACCATGCACGGTGAGGAAGGCTGTGCGCGGGGGAACTGGACCTGAGGATGGTGGTGAGGAAGGGGCGTCGTTCGAAGTTGGATTTCAACACAATGGGCCCAATGACATGGGAGGCAGCGACTTACTGAGCCTTTGGGATTATATAAAAAAGGACAGGAACTCAGATGAGAGCTGAGAGGTGAAGGGTATTACTGAATACATTGGCTTGGACTACAGCAGCGCTCTAGGCTTTGGCATGCTTTTTGCTTTTCCTCCCAAGTCTGGCTTGTGGGAGCTTAGCTCCGCTCTAGAGGTCACTAGGGGGACACAACTTTATCTTGGTGCGTCAGCTTGCTTTTTAATTGCTCTGGAGTACTCAAAGCACTTATGGGAAAGCGTTTAAAATCATGATCTTTAATTCTTAAGAAGACGTTACTATGAAAACACCTGGGATTTTTTGTTGTTGAAATTATAACCTATGTATGGTAATTTTATTGCAATGACTGTTTTTCAAATATAGCTGCTGTAAAATTAGAGGGGCTTTAAACCTCTGATTCCCTCCCCACCCCCCCACCCCCAGTAAATTAGCGCATGGGTATAGAGATACACGAGTAAAGAAAGAAGAGAGAATATATTCACCTACAAACAGTTTCCTCTCTTTATCATGATATCAAATAATTAGTCTAAACCCAGATTGACAAGGCGTATGAGCTACACTTTTGGTTCGCTCCTTTTTTATGGAGCCATATGGCACGATAAGTGAAACAGAAGGATTGGTTTTCAGCACTGCTGATGTGGCTATCCATTGGCAGAAATACATTTCATCCCCACCCCAAACCTTGCAGATTGTAAATGGTCCATGAAGAGTGGAAAAAATTTTACAGTTTTACAGTACGTGGTAGCCAGAGAAAATGTTACCCTTGAAATTAATAATCTTCACAGAAGCACTGAAAGATACAGAGGAGATTAATGAAATGAGCTCGCATAAGAGATTTGATGAAAAAGACAGCTCCCCTTTATTCCCCCCTTCCCTCAAAATACCAAAAAGTTTTTGTTTTGTAAGCCAGTATGGAATTGTTTGTATTTTCTTGAATAAGTTTAATTTGATAGTGAAATAATTGAAGAATAGCAGTTAATGTTAAGTATTAACAGTTTCTCTGGAACGATTAATAATCAAGCTTTCCTAGGACATGTGGTCTCAATGAATTTTATGTAGTACTTTGAAAATAAGATTTTCTCATGCTACTTGTTTTTCTTAAAGGAAAATTTATGTTATTTAGCTCCTATCGACTTGTGTTGAGTTGTTTTTGTTTTTTAAAACAAGTTCATTTAGTATTTCACAGAAAGAAGGACACCTTTAAAAACAAATCCTTGGAGTTTCACTTTAGTGAGGCAGGATGAATTGTGATATTTGATAGATGACAGAAGCAAACCCAGAATGTTGTAATCTATTGACTTGCCTCAATTTTGCCTTTTAAGAGGGGAACTCTACAAAAGCATCTGACTGCAGGCTTGCTGAACTGCTCTCAGATGTCTGCTTCTAAGCTACAACCAACTAAACTGGGACTGCCTGATAGAAAAAATTGCTAGGCTTTATTGGCAGGGACAGGCTACTGGGGTGAACTTTGCTGGATAAAACACTATAGGTTTAGCAATATTCCGTGCTGTGTTGGTTATTCTCTTACAAGAGCTGCTTCTCTGCTTAGCTACACTGCATGCAGGGAGAGATCATTCGTCGGATCTTGTGACAGGCAAGTTGCTCATTGGCTTCTGAAGTCCTAGCAAGAGAGACTACATATCCATAAGCCTACAAATTGGCCAAAGAGAAATACAGTTTCTTAACGTTAATAGAAGAATAAGATCTGTTGGCAGGATTTCTCAAGGGACATTAGCATTCATTTGTGACATCTCATCAAAAGGACAGTTTTTCAGAAAGGCAAATGGAATATTTTACAATCCAATATTGATAATGTTTTTAATGAAAAAAATGCTGTAGTTCATAATCAATAAAAGTCTTATAAATGCAAGCTGGTTACACTGGTTATAATGATATTACCACCCCCTCCCCTGCCTTTTCTGATATTAATACAACAAAGACTTCTTACTCGATTACTTAAGTGTAAAGCTTATGTTTGGGTTAATCTATTCATTTGTTCATTTAGCACATATTTATTGAGCAATGAATATGTACCAGATTCTGGTACATAGTGCAAAACACTAGGGATACAGTGATGAACATGATAGACAATGAAGTAGGAGGAGGCCTGGAAGAGGCAGGTGACAAATACATGAACCAGAAAATTTCACATCGTGATTAATACCAGGAGAAATAAAGTGATGTGCGAGCAAGTGATTCTGAGGTTACTTTAGATTGCCTGGAAAGGTGACATTTGTGTCAGGAAACAAGTGATGAAAAGTAAGTTGCATGCCAGGAACTGGAACGTAACTCTTCAGGCCTTAAGGTAGAAATGAGGTGGTAGCTTGGCACATTCACAGAGAAAAGGAAGAGGTGTAATGTGTAAGGAAGAGACAGGTAAGGAGAAGCCAGGACTTTTTGGTCATAAAAATAAATATAGAGTTTAAGTGCAATGGGAAGCCATTGGATATTCACTTGCTATTTGGAGATACATTCCTATCCTGGAAGATTATTTCAGAGAGAGGAATGTTCCTACATCAACTCTCTAGGCCAACTAAGGCGACCCAATAGACTTCACTTTTCTAAAAGGTCCAGTTATACTTAGGTTATTTTTTCTTGCTATTCACCAGAAGACTTAAGCAATTTCAATCTGAGATGTTGACAGCATCTCTAGGAATCCCTGCTTAGAAAACAATTCTAGAGAGAATGAGGATTAATTTAACATTTAGCACAAGATGATAAGATTAGTCACTTCCCTGGCAAGCCTTTCAATGCAAGTGTCTTAGGAAAAACATATTGTAATGTTAGAGGGGGATTCTGAGGGGTCCAGAACATGACTGTACAGTAGGCGGAATGTGGAAGGCAGCATGAGAGGCTCCTAGGTAACAGAAAGGGGTCCATGGAAGAAGAGTGATGTTTGGAAGGGGACATGAGAAAGCCTCTAAAACAACATCAGCCAGTTCATGATTTTGCCAAGAGGAAGCCTGATATGAGAGTGTTCCAAGAGAAACATTCTTATTCAAGCACAGAAAAAGTTTAAACCAGGGTACCTTTATGCTTTTGACTGATCTTTTAATAATGAAGCATTTGTAACAATAAAAGCATACAGATGTTTAAAAAATCTCTTCGATTTGACTTAGTCATTATTAGGTTGTTCTGATGGATTACAGACCTCACAAATGAAAATAGTGTGAACATACTGATGGTAACTGCTGTTTGTCGGAGGTAGTTGCTTGATAGCTAGTTAAGGAAATGATGCTCTTGGGTCTCATTTTACTGTAGAGATGTTGGTAAGAGGGATATGGGTATGTCGGGTGATTTTCTTTCCCCTAAGCATTTGTGACAAGAAGGTGCTGTGATATTCAGGAAAGACAAATAATAATAGATTATTTTAAAGATAACCATGGCCTACTTCCACCTCCAAACTTTCTACTTCTTTGCCAAGGATTAACAATGAAAAAATATACTAAGAATTTCTGTAGCTCTAGGACTTTGTTCAGTCTCCTTTCCCTCTTTATACTCCAAGTGACTGCTTTGAGGCTAGCAAGGCTGGTAGGATCTCAGGGGTTACCTAAGAATGGGGTATGGCCCTTAGTGATACTGCAACACAATGTGTTTATGACATCAGCTTTTTTTTTTCACAGTAGTGAATCATAGCATGTTAGAGTTAGAAGGTTCAGTGTTGATGGAGCTATTGAAGAAATGATAGAGTAAGAGGTGAGTGACACTGCTAAATGCAAGAAGTCTATGTGTATAGGAAAATTGGTCAAGTTTATTATTCATAAATACATATTCTATGCAACTCAAGAAATACACACACGTGTGTGTGTGTATATATATACATATATATGTATATATATAGTGAAGTCTAAATATAAATTAGGAACTGAGCTCTTCCTCTCTCTACATGTGCATGTGTGTGTATATATGTACGCATACATATACATATATACTCATAGATATCCTGGGGAATTATTTAAAGAGAGTAGTATTTCTACATCAGTTCCCTAGGCCAACTGAGGTGCTCCAGTGCACTTAACTTTTCTAAAATGTCCAGTTACAGTTATGTATCTTCTCTTACTGTTCACCAAAATACCAACAATATTTTGGGCTGAGATGTTGATAACATCTCTAGGAATCCTTACCTACTGGTATTCACACCTGTTCACACTCCCCTCCCAAAATGAATCACAGCTGATCATGTGATCAGTGCTGTACAGCAGAAAACTACATCATAAAGACATACACTATGGCTTCTGCCTTGTTCTTTTATGTCCTTTGCTTTCTTATGTTGCTCATTTTGGGGAAACCAGATGCCATATTGTAAAAATACTCAAGAATTCCTTGGATTGTTTTTTGAAGCAGAGATTCATAGAGATGTTATCAACATTTCAGCCCAAAATATTGTCGGTATTTTGATGAATAGTAAGAGAAGATACATAAGTATAACTGGACTTTTTAGAAAAGTGAAGTCCATTGGGTCACCTTACTTGGCCTAGGGAGCTGATGTAGAAATATTACTCTCTCTAAATAATTATCCAGGATATCTATGTATATATATGTATATGTATGTATATGTATATATGTGTGGAGAGAGAAGAAGAGCTCATTTCCTAATTTATATTCAGAATTCACTATGTGTATGTGTGTGTGTGTGTGTATTTCTTGACTTGCATAGAATTCTTGAATCTTAGCTCTTTGTGGGAAGAACTGAGGCCTCCTGCTAACAACAACAACTTGCTAGTTATATGAGTGATCTATCTTGAGAACAGACCCTGCAACCAAGTCAAGCCTTCAGACAACTTTAGCTTCAGCCAACATCTGACTGAATTTTATGATTGGCCCTGGTCCAGAGCTATCCAATCATGCTGCTTCTGGATTCCTGAATCACAGAAACCATAAGGGATAATAAATGCTTACTTTTATCTGAAACCACTAAAATTTGGGGGTAATATGTTACATAACATTACATAATGAATATACCTGTGGTTCATTATTTTTGCACCTCTATCCTGAAATGTAATCTTTGTTACCAGTTTCAACACTGATCTTGAATCTTAGCCCTCTTTCCTAATTTAGTGAATTGGGCTGAAACCCTGAAGTTCTCTTTTCTTGTTTCCCTTGAGTTTCTTGTAGCAGCTTGCTTTCTCCTCTGCTTTTTTGAGTACTCATTCATGGCTCCTCTAGTTCTCTTAGTTTAGAAGGTACTTTCCAAATTGAAGCACCACCGAACCAAAAATCAGAGTGATAAAGAGAATACAAAAGCCCTTAAATCTCCCAACAGCACAAGATTTCACAGTCCTCCAAACTAAGAAGACAGATAGTTTCTTAAAATCTATAATCTTTTATTCTCACCATCAAAAATAAGAGTGTGAGATAATTAACATGTTAAATAGCTTGATTTAGCCATTCCATAATGTGTGTAAATATCAAAACATGAAGTTGTACACCATAAATACATAAATTTTTACTTGTCAATTAAAAAAGAAAAAACCCAAAGAAATGAAACCCTAAAATATTCATATGAAAATCTTTCCAACTGTATTTATCTGTTCCACCTTACCAAAGAATCCCTTCCTCCTCCTAGCCCAGCTAGTCCTTTGATGTATAAATAGGAGACTGAGAAAGAGGATTTTAAAAAGGCAGGTTGCCATCTCTTCTACTTGAGAGTAGGATATTAATCTATTTTATTCATTCATGTAGTTCTCTATTCATTCAATAAGTGTTAATCAATCGCTTACTATATACTGGGCACCATTCTAAGCATGCTTGGGATAAATCAGGGAGCAAAATGAATTCTTCATGAGGTTTGCACTGTAGATAGGGAAGACAAACAATGAATAATAATCATAAATACATTGTTGATATTAAAAATTGAAAAGTGCCATGACAGAAAGAAAAAGCAAATAAGCATAGTAAAGGGGATTTGGATTGCTAATCATGGGATGATGGTGGGCTAACTGCAAGTACTGATAGGGTAGGACCAATTGAAGAGGTAATATTGAAGGAGGTGAAACAGTGTAAGGGAAGGAGACTTCCAGAAAGAAGGAAAAGTCAAGGCAAAGACTCTACAGTGAAAATATACCTGGTATGTTTGACTAGCAGAAAGAAGAGCAAGTGGAATTAGTAAGGAGGATAGAAATAGAAAAGGAAGTCAGAAAGATGAGGGAAGACCAAATTATATTAAGCTTTTTAGAAAAATTTAAGGACTTTGGTTTTTACTCTGGGGAAATGTGGCACCAGTTCAGATTTTGAACAGAGGAAAAATGTGATCTGACTTACATTTTAAAAGAATTGCTATGGTGACTGTGTTGAAAATATTGAGCCAATATGTAGGGGTAATGAGAAGCTGGAAGACAAGTAAGGAATCTTTTGCAATAATTCCATAAAAATTTTCTTCTTTTGGTGGCTGAATAATATTCCAATGTGTACACACACACACACCCCTCACATTTTGTTTATCCATTCATCTGTGGATAGACGGATAGACACTTAGGTTGATTCCACATCTTTTTCTTTGGAAAAATATCTTTTCAGTTCCTTTGCCTATTTTTAAATTGGGTTATTTGGTGATTTCTTTTTTTTTGTTTTTGGTATTGACTTACAACAACATGGATAAACCTGGGGGATTTTATACTAAGTGACATCAACCAGGTGCAAAAAGAAAAATACTGTATGATCTCACTTATATGTGGAATCTAAAAATGTTGAACTCATAGAAGCAGTGAGTACAATGGTGGTTGCCAAAGGCTGGGGGAGTGGAAGAAGTGAGGAGATACTAGTCAAATGGTACAAACTTACAGTTGTAAGAAAAGTTCTGGGGACTTAATATACAGCACAGACAGTGATGGATATTGTATTACTTTGTTTTTGTGCTGCTAATAAAGACATACCCAAGATTGGGTAACTTATAAAGGAAAGAGGTTTAATTGACTGACAGTTCCACATGGCTGGGGAGGCCTTACAATCATGGCAGAAGGTGAATGAGGAACAAAGTCACATCTTACACGGCACATGCAAGAGAGCATGTGCAGGGGAACTCCCCCTTATAAAACCATCAGATCTTGTGAGACTTATTCACTATCATGAGAACAGCATAGGAAAGACCCACCCCCCTGATTCAGTTACCTCCCACTGGGTCCCTCCCATACATGTGGGAATTATGGGAGTTACAACTCAAAATGAGATTTGGGTGGGGACACAGCCCAAACTATGTCAGATGTGTTATTTAATTTGGTTGTAATGATTATTCATTACACAATGTGTACATATACCAAATCATCATGTTGTGCACTTTGAACACATAGTCTTTATTTGTCAATTAATATTTTAAAATAAAAAGATGCTTATAAAAAATAATTCAGTTGAGAGATGATAGTGGCATCTATCAGGGTAGAAGCAGTGGAGAATAGGAGAAATGGAAGGATACTGAATATATTTTTCTGGTAGAACTTACATATATTTTAAAACTAACAGGATGTTTCACGTGAGAGAAAGAAAGGAGTGATGGATTAATGCACAGTTTTTGACCTAAACAACTAAGACAAGGTGGAATTGGCATCAACTGATATTGGAAGATTGTAGAAGGGGCAAGTTTATGGGGAAGGATCAGAAGTTTAGTTTTGGATACATTTGGGTTTGAAATATTTATTTGATATACAAGTGAAGATGACAAGTAAGAAGTTGGATATGTGAGTCTGGAGTCTTGGAGAGAGGCTTGGGCTGATCATATGAATTTGGAAGTCATCAGAACATCGGTGGTATTTAAGATTATAGACTGGATGACTCATTGGGAATTGAGTATAGATTGAGAGAAATGATCTGAGCCCAGGGCTACTTCATTATTAAGAGATAAGTGAGAAGGGGAGGAGTCAGTAAAGGAGATTGAGAAAGAGCAACTGGTGTCTAAGAAGTGGGTGTGGGGTCCTGGAACCGAGGAAGAAAGTGTATCAAGGAGGAGAATAATAATCAACAGTGTCAAATGCTGCCCATAGGTCAAGTAAGATCAGGGTTGAGAAATGGCTTTTGTATTTATTAATATGAAGGTCATTGAGGACCTTGATAAAGACAGTCCAGGTGAAGTAGTGGCAATGATGCTTTGAATGAAGTAGGTTAAGAGAGAAGGGAGAGGAGGAAAGTTAAAGACAGCACAGTCAACTGTTTTGAAGGGTTTTGCTGTAAAGGGAGCAAAGAAATGATGATGTGGCTGGGGATGGGAGTTGTGGAGTTGAAAAAAGATTTGCTTTTTTAAGATGGAAGAATAATAGTGGGTTTTATTCCTTGTTGTTTGTTACTATCTGTGTTTTGAGGTGGGTTTTAACCTCTCTTTTACTATTTTCAATTTTGGGTGCTTTTTATGACAGTTTCCTGTGGAGGTAAGATGAATTAATGTAGAATGGTCTTATGCTGCCTAGTTCTAAAGATGTTTCTCTTTTATCATCTTTTATGTCTTTAAATATATTATCTTTAAGAAATATTAAATGGAGTATTAAGAAAGGTATAGAAGTGGACTTACTGACAAAATAATAAAATATGCCATATAGGAAAAAGTTTCCAGGAGACAAGAGTTTGCCAGTCATCTTGTTGCTGACTGTGGCAGTCCATTCCCTTACCTGAAAGGATCTTAAAGAATGAAAGAAAAATTTAGAAATATTTTGTGCAGGGACTAGCCTAATGCTTCTCAACCAGGGGCAATTTTACAATGTCTGGAGATATTTTGGTTGTCATGACTGGAGTGGTGCTAGTGACATCCAGTGAGTAGAGACCAGGGACGCTGCTAACATTCTGTAATGTACCCCCTTACAACAAAAGATTACCTAGTGCAAATTGTCCATGTTGCCAAGGCTGGGAAACTATGGGCTAGCCCCATCATCTTTCCATTCTTCCAGAGAGAAGGTAGGAAGCTGCTGCTGAAAAAGGGATCCAGAAGCAGCAGCTTTCCCTATTCCATTGTTCTGTGTTTAGATGAGACACAGCTTTTTAATAAATTATTAGAGTTCAAAATAAAGACATTTCTTTTCTGCCTTTGCTTTCTCTTTACCCCTTTCTGTGGATTCCCATGGTATAACCGAGTTTTTTAACTGTTAGTAGTTTCCCATTAGGGCCCACGACAGAGGAACATTAAAATCATGGTGAAAAATTCCTAATTCAGTTGAGAAACCACAATTTCACATTGCTGATTTCTGTTCTGCATCTGTCTGACAACTTAGTGAAGGAAAGGATGAAGAACAGGGTGATTTGTTAAGCTCTGGCTTTACAAATCACTATAGCTTTTTAATGTGAAAGGAGGGGTGGCCTCTCAGGCATCGTTTTTTGTAGCTTTTTTGGGCCATTAGAATTTTGGATGAGAGCTCCATTCTTTATATTTTATTTTATTTTATGTTATTTTATGTTACGTTATTTTTTCTCCACCTTCTCATTCTTAATAATTCTACCTTCAAGATGTGCTTTATTTTTTAAGAAAGGCTCTGAAGAAACTCAGAACTGGTCCTAAGTGCTTGTTGAGTGAAAATATTCTTATGGAATCAAAAATTAAAAATCCAGTTTTAAAAGAAGCAATTTTAAATTAATGCTTTAAAAAAACTTAAAAGGCAGGTTTTAATGTAAATTTTCTAGTTCATGGGATTGCGTTTTGGTGTTCAAATCAAAGACAAAAATAAGGCTTTAAAATTGACATTTTAGGAAGCATTCCCCTTGAGAACTGGAACAAGACAATGATGCCCACTTTTCCCACTCCTGCTGAACACAACTCAGGAAGTGCAAGCCAGAGCAATCAGGAAAGAGAAAGAAAGAAAAGACATCCAAATAGGAAAAGAAGAAGTCAAATTATCTCTCCTAGAAATCCATAAAGACTGCCAAAGAGTTTTGGAACTGAAAAATGACTTCAGTAAAATGCCAGTATACAAAATCAATATACAAAAATCGGTACCATTTCTTTACATCAATAATGTTCAAGCTGAGAGCCAAATGAAGAACACAGCCTAATTTACACACACACACATACCCCTTGGTTTCTCCTCTAATCAAGGAAGTGAAAGGTCTCTACAAAGAAAACTGCAAAATGCTGCTGAAATAAATCATAGATGACAGAAACAAATGGAAAAACATTCCATAATCACGGATTGGAAGAATATTAAAATGGCCAAACTCCCCAAAGCAATCTACAGATTCAATGCTATTTCTATGAAGCTACCAATGACATTTTTCGCAGAATTGGAAAAAACTATTCTAAAATTCATATGGAAGTAATAAAGAGTCCAAATAGGCAAAGTAATCCCAAGAAAAAAGAACAAAGCCAGAAGCATCACATTACCCGACTTCAAACTATATTGTAAGGCTACAGTAAGCAAAACAGCATGGTACTGGTACAAAAACAGACATATAGACCAATAGAACAGAGGAAGGAACCCAGAAAAAAAGCTGCACTTCTATAGCCAGCTGACCTTCAGCAAAGTAAACCAAAATCAGCAATGGGGAAAGGACTCTTTACTCAATAAATGGTACTTGGATAACTGGCTCTCCACATGCAGAAAAATGAAACTGGACCCCAACCTTGTATCATATAGAAAAATTAACTCAAGATGGATTAAAGAATTAAATGTAAGACTTCAAACTATAAGAATCTTAGAAGAAAACATAGGAAACACCATTCTGGACATTGACTTTGGGAAAAATTTATGGCTAAGTCTTCAAAAGCAATGGCAACAAAAACGAAAATTGCAAGTGAGACCTAATTAAACTAAGTAGCTTTTGCACAACAAAAGAAACTATCAACAGAGTAAACAGAAAACCTGCAGAGTGGGAGAAAATATTCACAAACTATGCATCTGACAGTAGTCTAATACCTAGAATCTATAAGGAACTTAAACAATTGAACAAGTAAAACACCAATAACCCCATTAAAAATGGGCAAAAGAAAGAGATGAATGGACGTTTCTCAAAAGAAGACATGCAATTAAAAAAAAGAAGACATACAAGTGGCAAAAAAACATGAAAAAATGCTTCACATCACTAATTACCAGAGAAAGGCAAACCAGAAATCACAATGAGATACCATCTCATATAAGTCAGAATAGCTATTATTAAAAATTAAAAATATTTGGGTGAGGCTGCAGAGAAATGGGAATGCTTATACACTGTTGGAATGTAAATTAGTTCAGCTACCGTGGAAAGCAGTTTAGAAGTCTCTCAGAGAACTTAAAACAGAACTACCACTTGACCCAGCAATCCCACTACTGGACATATATCCCAAAAAACAAATAATTCTACCAAAAAGACACATGCACTCGCAAGTTAATTGCAGCACTATTCACAATAGCAAAGACATGGAATCAACCTAGGTGCCCATTAACCATGAATTGGATAAAAAAAATATGGTACAAATACACTATGGAATACTATATAGTCATAAAAATAGCAAAACCATTTCCTTTGCAGCAACATGGATGCAGTTAGAAGCCATTATCCTAAATGAATTAATGCAGTATCAGAAAACCAGATACCACATGTTCTCACTTATAAGTGGGAGCTAAACAATAGGTACTCAGAGACATAAAGATGGCAACAATTGATACTGGGACTACTAGAGTGGGGAGGGAGGTGGGGGGAAAGGGTTGAAAAATGAACCATTGGGTACTATGCTCAGTACCTAGGTGACAGGATTAACTGTATTCCAAACCTTGTCATTACACAATATACCCAGGTAACAATGTGTGTATGTACCCCTGAATCCAAAATAAATGTTGAAAAAACTCTCAAACCCAAATTAAATATAAATAAATAAATTTACATTTTATTAAAAATGTATTACTACTCTAGATTTGCCTTGCAAAAATGTCAAAACTTATTTTAAGCTTAGCCTATGATTATATACGTTTGTATATACAAGTTTAAAAATATCAAAAGTCGTAAAATTTAACAAAAAAGCTAAAAGCTACTTACTGGGCATTTATGCTTCACAAACTAGTATTAACAGCACCTTTCACTTTGAAATGCTTTTTTTCAGAGTGAAGAACACATTTTTCTTATTTATCTCAGTCTCTTATTCACACTTTTGTTTGGCTGCACAAGAGTGTCATCACATTCTTTACCCATGGCAATGACATTGATTCTGCTGATTTAACACCTTTGCTTTAGTGAAAGATTATTGGTGACTAAAGGAGGACCATTATGCTCTTTAAAAAATGTTATGTGTCCAGGGATATCTTAACTGTATGAGGTATGATAGGCTTGAGATTATAAAGAACAGCTTTGGAATATACCCCTCCACAATCCTTAACCACTCAAAGTCTTACGTTAATACGTATTATTTCTTGAACTTTAGGGAAACTGCATTGAATAATTATCACACTTCATAAACACCAACTTGTATTTAATAATTTATAGAAACATTACTAAGACAAAAGAAGGACATAGCCTTCACCTGACTAATTCTAAGATCAAGGTTCCTTATGTTTTAACTTCTGTAAACTCTCACTGCCTGAATTAATACCTTAGGTATAATGAAGAGTAGGCAAATAATAGATTATAAATAAGTCGATAGAGGTCAAGAGAGGCACTTAACCTATTTAACCAATTTGGGAAAACAACCCATTTTCAAATTTTTAACAGCAGTAAATGGTAGAGAAGTATACAAGTCTTTGAGGGAGTCTAATGAGTAGTTTCTTTAGCCAATTGCTTATATTAAAGGACTGGAATAACTTTTGAATATTCAGAATTTTCATGAGTTCAGACTTCCTTCAGTTGGCCCTACTTAATGAGTTTTTATGCTGCATCTTGTATTTCTGAAAATTGAGTTTTTGTTTGTATTGAGGCTGAGAAGTTTGAGAACTGTCATTGTCAGACCAATGTCTCAGGAATCATTAGGAAAACAACTTGGGGTGGGAAGGTGGTCAGATGATGTCCTTGAGTAATCTTTATGGAAGGAATATTTGTGAGAGATTTTCTAAGTAAAGATGCAAGCTTTTCATCACTTTAAATATGCTAAAACTTTTTCCTGGAATCAGCCAGACCTTGAGATAGCTCTTTACCCAGCTTATGTTATTTTGGTCTCTGTAGAAGTGCTTTTGCTGATTTTTGCTTACCTGATACAACATTGGCTGGCATTGAGAAACTTGACATTGTATTAAGTTCTAGGATGTTATTTCTCTCTCTTTTTTATTATACTTTAAGTTCTGGGGTACATGTGCAGAATGTACAGGTTTGTTATATAGGTATACATGTGCCATGGTGGTTTGCTGCACCCATCAACCCGTCATCTACATTAGGTATTTCTCCTAATACTATCCCTCTCCTAGTCCCCCAGCCCCCGACAGGCCCCACTGTGTGGTGTTCCCCTCTCTGTGTCCATGTGTTCTCCTTGATCAACTCCCACTTATGAGTGAGAACATGTGGTGTTTGGTTTTCTCTTCTTGTGTTAGTTTGCTGAGAATGATGGTTTCCAGCATCACCCATGTCCCTACAAATGACATGAGCTCAAGGGATGTTATTTCTTGTGCTGATCACTGTTTTTAGAATCTGTATGATGAAGATATAATGGATAAATTTCTCTGAAATGTTGCTAGCCAAAATGAACAATGTGATTCATGGAACTCATTGTGTTTTCCACTATGGGTAGACAGGCAGTCTCAGAACTAATGTTGAGCTCACTTCTTGCTCAAGGTTATGTCATCATAAGTCATGCACTTGATTCATTTTGTTTCTCATATTCTTTTTCTTCTCCTTGTCTCTCTTTATACACAGTCATGCATTTGCTTAACTATGGGGCTACATTCTAATAAATGTGTCGTTAGGCAATTTTGTCATGCAAATTCATAGAATGTACTTATAGAAACCTAGATGGTATAGCCATATCTAGTTATATAGATAAATAGGCTATATGGTAGAGCCTATTGCTCCACTCCTAGGCTATATATCTGCACAGAGCACTACTGTATTAAATATTCTATGCAATGGTAACACAATGGTAAATATTTGTATATCTTAACATAAAAATGATACAGTAAAATTACAATATCATAATCTTATGGGACCACTATTCTATGTGTGGTCTGTCATTGACTAAAATGTCATTATGTGGCACATGACTGTATTTTTTTTTTGCTGAATTGTATTTATTTTTATCAACTACTTAAAGTAGTTTTTGAAACAAGATGAATAAATAAATAAATATTTGGGTGAGACAATTCACAGAGGTTAAATAACCTGCTCAAAACTATAAAACTAATAATTTACAGAGTTAATATTTCAAACTAGATGTAGCTCCAAACAATTTCAGACACACAATATGACATTGAAAAAGTTTTGGAAAACAAGCGGTCCTACTGTTCTAACTAAACTTTTTTTTCCTTTATTTTTGTAGGTTACCATCTAGTCTTGGTTCATGTATAATTTTCATAGTTGTACTTTTATATAATGACATCTTTATCTGTCTGCTTCCACAAGCTGAGAATCCTCGACTCCATATTCCCCCTCACATCCTCTTTCCAGATTCTGCTTAACCTGATAAAGTCAGTCACTGCTATTGATCCCAAGTATCTACTTTTCTCTATCTCTGCTGCCACAGATCTGAGTCAGTGTTCATCATTTCTAGTATGGATTAGACCACCTCTGCACGAAGGAGTCTCCTTGCTTTTGACCTAGATTTTCTCCAATTTATTTTTTACGCTACTGCAATTAAGAAACTCATGCACTTATGACACTCCTGAAAGACAAATCTGGTCATTTCATCCCTAAAATCCAATAATGACTTTTCATTGGCTACAAAAGACAAAATCAAAATTCTGTAGCAAAGCATCCAAGTCTAGAATCTGACCTATAATTACCCTTCCAGGTTCATTTCCCACCACTTCCCACATTCACCCTAATCTTAATGATCCTACCACACTAAATACTGGGGGCCACACACATTCTTTTATGCTTCTCTGCCTTCATGATGTTATTGTTTTGGATGGTTTGTATGTGTGTGTGTGTGCACATGTATAATTCTGAAAATTTCTATTTATTTTTCAAGATTAAGCACAAATGTCAACTTCTCTGTAAAATTTCCAATCTTCTCTATCACTTTCAAATTAAGCACTTCCTTCTCATTGCTCCCATAACATCTTTCATATACCTCTGTTAGTGCTCTTACATCAATTTAAATGTAGAGTTTACACATCTATCTCCTTTCTCAGTCTTCATGTGGGTCTTCAGCCTCTGCACTGAAGCAAAAGGAACCAAAAACCTGACCGCAAATCAGTCAGTGGCTTACCATCCCAGGTTAGAGTGTCACTCTGGTCCACATCTGTCTACAATTGTTCTGATGATGCTATCAGTTAGTTTTAGGCCAGTCAGCCTGTACATTGATGCTTGAAAAAACAGTGCTCTATTTCCAAGCCAGTTGTCTAGAAACTGTCATCTCTTTCTTAGGATTGCTCCCAATCTTTCTCTCCCTTCCTAGATACCCATTACTAGGCTGTGAGCAATGCAAGCATTTTGATTGTGCACAATTTATCCTTTAATCCAAAATGTCATGTGTAATTTTGGACATATCACAGATACTAAATGAATATTTATTGAATGAACCAAACATATATTTTCTCTATATTTTTATATGTTTCATAATTTTATTTTAAATGGTTTGGTAATATTCAATTGCATTCATTTAGCATAACTGGCATAATTAATTGAGTTTTCTGTGGAAATATAATAGTGTAAAGAACACTATATATATATTTGTTTATGAATAGTCTTTTTTAACTTTTATTTTAAGCTTAGGGTACATGTGCAGATTTGTTACATAGGTGAACTTGTGTTATAGGGGTTTGTTGTACAGGTTATTTCATCACCCAGGTATTAAGCCTAGTACCCATTAGTTAATTTTCCTGATCCTCTCCCTCCTCCCACCTTCCACCCTTCAATAGGCCCCAGTATGTGTTGTTTCCCTCTATGTGTCCATGTGTTCTCATCATTTAGCTCCCACTTATGAGTGGGAACACTCATAAGTGTTTGGTTTTCTGTTCCTGTGTGAATTTGTTAAGGATGATGGCCTCCAGCTCCATTCTTGTCCCTGTAAAGGACACATTTTCATAGCTGCATAGTATTCCATGGTGTATATGTGCCACATTTTCTTTATTCAGTTTATCATTGATGGGAATTTAGGTTGATTCCATGTCTTTGCTATTGTGAATAGTGCTGCAGTGAACATACATGTACATGTGTCTTTATAATAGAACAATTTATATTCCTTTGGGTATATACCCAGTAATGGGATTGCTGGGTCAAGTGTTATCTCTCTGTTTAGCTCTTTGAAGAACTGCCAAACTCTCTTCCACAATGGTGGAACTAATTTACATTCCCACAAACGGTGTGTAAGTGTTCCTTGTTCTCCACAACCTTGCCAGCATCTGTTATTTTTTAACTTCTTAATAATAGCCATTCTGACTGGTGTGAGATTGTAGTTTTGATCTGCATTTCTCTAATGATCAGTGGAGCTGATTTTTTTTCATATGATTGTTTGGTGCATGTATGTCTTCTTTTGAAAAGTGTCTGTTCATGTCATTTGCCTACTTTTTTATGGGTTTTTTTTTCTTGTAAATTTGTTTAAGTTCCTTATAGATGCTGGTTATTAGACCTTTGTTGGATGCATAGTTGCAAAAATTTCCTCGTATTCTGTAGGTTTTCTTTTTACTCTGTTGATAGTTTCTTTTTCTGTGCAGAAGCTCTTTTGTTGACTAGATCCCATTTGTCAATTTTTTTCTTTTATTGCAATTGCTTTTGGCTACTTCATCATGAAATCTTTGCCCATGCCTATGTTCTGAATGGTAATACTTATGTTGTCTTTCTGGACTTTATAGTTTTAGATTTTATATTTAAGCCTTTAATCCATCTTGAGTTAATTTTTGTATATGGTGTGAGAAAGAGGTCCAGTTTCAATCTTCTGCATATGGTTAGCCAGTTATCCCAGCACCATTTAGGGAATACTTTCCCCATTGCTTGTTTTTGTCAGGTTTTCTGAAGATCAGATAGTTGTAGGTGTGAAATCTTATTTCTAGGTTCTCTATTCTGTTCCATTGGTCTATGTGTCTGTGTTTGTAATAGTACCATGGTGTTTTAGTTACTATAGCCCTGTAGTATAGTTTGAAGTTGGGTAGCATGGTGCCTCCAGCTTTACTCTTTTTGTGTAGGATTGCCTTGGCTATTCGGGTTCTTTTTTGGTTCTATATGAATTTTGAAATTTTTTTTTTCTTGTTCAGTGAAGATATCAATGTTAGTTTAATAGGATTACCATTGAATTTATAAGTTGCTTTGGGCAGCATGGCCATTTTAACAATATTGATTCTTTCTATCCATGAGCATGGAATATTTTCCTTTTCTTTGTGTCTTTCTTTTCCTTTCCTTTTCTTTGTGATTTCTTTGAACAGTGTTTTGTAGTTCTACTTATAGACCTCTTTCACCCCCCATTAGATTTATTCCTTAGTATTTTATTCTTTTTGTGGCATTTTCTTTGAGACAAAGCCCAGGTTGAAGTGCAGTGGCATGATCTTGGCTCAGTGCAACCTCCACCTCCCAGGCTCAAGCCACCCTCCCATTTAAGCCTCCCAAGTAGCTGGGACTACAGGCAAGTGCCACCCTGTCTGGCTATATAAATAAATATATATGTGTGTGTGTATATATATATATATACACACACATATATAAATATAAATATATATATTTACATATATATATATATATATTTACATTTATATAAATATATATACATTTATATAAATATATATATTTACATTTATATAAATGTAAATATATATATATATTTTTTTGTAGAGATGGGTTTTTGCCATGTTGCCCAGGCTGGTCTTGAATGTCTGTTTCTTTCCCTTGCCTGATTGTCCTGGCCAGGACTTCCAATACTGTGTTAAATAGGAGTGGTGAGAGAGGGCATCCTTGTCTTGTGCTGGTTGTGCTGGTTTTCAAAGAGAATGCTTCCAGCTTTTGTCCATTCAATATAATGCTGACTGTGGTTTTGTTGTATATGGCTCTTATTATTTTGAGGTAGGGTCCTTCACTACCTAGTTTATTGAGAGTTTTTAACATGAATGGATGTTGAATTTTATCGAAAGCCCTTTCTGCATCTATTGAGATAATCATGTGGTTTTTGTTTTTAGTTCTGTTTATGTGATGAATCACTATTGATTTGCATATGTTGAACCAACCTTGCATCCCAGGGATAAAACCTACTTGATCATGGTGGATAAGCTTTTTGATGTGCTGCTGGATTTGGTTTGACAGTATTTTGCTAAGGATTTTTGCATGGATGTTCATCAAGGATATTGGCCTGAAGTTTTCTTTTTCTGTTTTGTTTCTGCCAGGTTTTGGTATCAGGATGATTCTGGCCTCATAAAATGAGTTAGAGAGGAGTTACTCTCCCTTTCGCAATTTTGTGGAATAGTTTCAGTGGGAATGCTACCAGCTCTTTGTACATCTGGTAGAATTCAGCTGTGAATCTGTCTGGTGCAACTTCAACTTTGTTTTTGGTTGGTAGGCTATTTATGATTGCCTCAATTTCAGAGCTCATTATTGATCTGTTCAGGGATTCCATTTTCTCCTGTGAACATTACATTGTGTGTGTGTATGTGTGTGTGTGTGTGTCTACTGTGTTGAACTATCACTTTAGTTTGAAGAAATTCAGTATCATCTGAGTCTAAAGGTTAAGTGTGGGCCCATGAAAGAAAAAGAAAAAGTGAATTTGCTATTAATATATTCAGGGACTTGTACCAATTGGTTATTAGAAGATTTGATATTAGCTGTAAATCTTAATAGTGTTCTTTTTGAATGATGTTACAAATTCTCAGACAGCTAGTCAATAGGTCAGATATGTAATATTAGCTTGAGTTCTAAAGGAAAAGGTACAAATGACTGTGATGCTAAGTTATCTCCTTCTAACAGGAAATTTTAAGGCTTATATTTCAAATATTCAGTTTTCTTTCTGTCCTGTTCTTCCTTTATTGATGGTACATTTATACATGAATATAAAATTAAGCCATGAACTTCTTGAAAGTAGAGAGTATTAAATCTTTCTATTGGTGCCTAGCACTTAGAAAGTATTTGATAATTATTTGTTAAATGAACACATAATGAGTTTTAAGATGCAGTTTTTAAAAAATTATGCAAATGAATGGAAGATTACTGGTGCCAGTCAGTGAGCTGAAATTTACAGACATAGCTCAGAGTACATATTGCTTCTTTCTGTAGTAGTAAGAGTTTTCAGATCATGCATGAATGATCAATACCATGAGTCTATTTCTGGATAATCAATTAACTATTATGATTTTCATTTCTTTCAGATTTCAAATAGGGAGCTATGTAACTAATCAAAAGTTTTTTTTGTAGTGAAAAAGTTGGTTCTATGATCCACAGGGAATAAATAATTTATGGGTCAGGGCCTTTGAGATGTTTTTGAAATATTGAAATCTGGTATGCTTTGGGCAGGAAAATTTCTGATTTAAAAATATAGGCAAGGGGATGGGATGTGTGTGTGTGAATAAAGTCTGAAAAACTGCCCTTAGGCAAAGTCTTTTCCAGAGAATACATCACTGTCAACCTGGAGTTAGTCTCTAGTTAATACTTAATAGATGACTTTTCCACATTTGGAATCTTTAAAACTCATTACTCTAGAATTATTTCTGAAGCATTTGAAGAGGTATCTTTCCTTCCCTGTCTCCCTCCTTACCTCCCTTTCCTTCTTCTTTTGATATATTTTCTTATTTTGGGTCAGTCTTGGTTAACAAAAAGTAATTTATTGAAAATGGTCGCACTAAAAACTTCAGAGTTGTAATACCAAATATAATTTTACGCGTTTTAAAATGAATTTATAATTTGTTTTCAGCCTTATATGTTTTACTGAAATCAGGGGCAAAATATACACTGAAATATTGACTTTATCCACCCTCATTAATTATTTATGAAAAAAATAAATATTGACTTTATTTTCAGGTTGTTACTGGTTAACATCGTTAGTTTAATAATCTTTCTTTTTTACTAACATGATTTAAAAAAAGGTACCATCTTCCCTCTGCCTTTTTCTGTTACAACATTAGTTTTCTTCCAAGGTATAAAAACTTCATAAATGTTAGCTAATTAATTTTCAAAAGGCAGAGAAAATTTGAAAATGTTACTTTTCCTATTTCTAACGATAAGAAAGCATAGAATTTATATTGCTTACTATGAATTTACATATCACTTGATGATTTCATTATAATTTTGAATGCCATTTTGCAGTTGACATACTGATAGTTTAAAAAATGCTGACCAATGAATAAAATAATATTAAGACTAGAATTCAGCTTTTCTAACTTTTTTAGTCTTACTATTTTTCTACTGTATAAGCAGTCAGATAATAAAATACAAAATGGGGTAATTCTTTTAACATTTCATTTGGAGACACTACTGACATTTGGATCTGGCTTAGAATACTGTCATGCTATATTTAAACACGTTCTTTTTTTTCCCTTCAGAACTTCATTTTGGGATTTTTTTAAAAGCTGATATATCTCCACTTATGATGTCAGTTTTTCTTACTTTCTTTAATATTGGTTGTAAAATTCATGTGACTTGGGCTCAGTATAGTTTTTAAATGATGCAACTTGAAATAGTCTCAATGTAAAGATCTAAAGTGTTTTATTTATTTTTAATTCCTGTGGGTGCACAGTAGGTGTATGTATTTATGGTGTATGTGAGATGTCTTAATATAGGCATGCAATGTGAAATAAGCACATCATGAAGTATAGGGTATTCATCCTCTCAAGCATTTATCCATTGAGTTACAAACAATCCAGTTACAATTTTTTCTTATTTTAAAATGTATAGTCACCCTGTTGTGCTATCAAATAGTATGTCTTATTAATTCTTTCTATTTTTTTTTACTCATTAATTAGCCCCACTTCCCTCCATCCCCCGACTACCCTTCTCAGCCTCTGGTAACTCTTTCTACTCTCTATCTCCATGAGTTCAATTGTTTTGATTTTTAGATCCCATGAATAAGTGAGAACATGTGACACTCATCTTTCTGTGCCTGCTTATTTCACTTAGCATAATAATCCCCAGTTCCATCTATGTTGTTGCAAATGACAGGATCTCATCTTTTTTTATGGCTGAATAGTACTCCATTGTGTATATGTTCCACATTTTCTTTATCTATTCATCTGTTGATGGATACTTAGGTTGCTTCCAAATCTTAACTGTCATAAACAATGCTGCAAAAAACATAAGACTGCATATATCTCTTGGATATACTAATTTCCTTTTTTCTGGATATATATCTAGCAGTGGGATTGCTGGATCATATAGTAACTCAACTTTTAGTTTTTTGAGGAACCTCCAAACTGTTCTTCTTTGTGGTTGTACTAATTCCCACCAAAAGTGCACAAGAGTTCCCTTTTCTCCACATCCATGCCAACATTTGTTATTGCCTGTCTTTTGGAGATAAGTCATTTTAACTGGGGTGAGATGATATCTCATTTTAGTTTTGATTTGTATTTCTCTGATGAGCAATGGTTTTGAGCAACTTTTCATACGCCTGTTTGCCATTTCTGTGTCTTCTTTTGAGAAATGTCAATTCAAATCTTTTGCCCATGTTTTGATTGGATTAATAGACATTTTCCTCTAGAGTTGAGTTCCTTGTGTATTGTGGTTATTAATCCCTTGTCAGAGGGGTAGCTTGCAAATATTTTCTTCCATTCTGTGGGATATCTCTTTAGTTTACTGATTGTATCCTTTGCTGTGTAGAAACTTTTAAACTTAATATGATCCCATTTGTACATGTTTACTTTGGTTGCTTGTGCTTGTGGGATATTGCTCAAGAAAGTTTTGCCCAAATCAATGTCCTGGAGAGTTTTCCCGGTGTTTTCTTGTAGTAGTTTCATGGTTTGAGGTCTTAGATTTCTTTAATCCATTTTGATTTGATTTGTATATATGATGAGAGATAGGGGTCTAGTTTCATTCTTCTGTATATAGATATCCTGTTTTCCCAGCACTATTTGTTGAGGGGAATCACTTTCCCCTAGTATGTATCCTTGGCACCTTTGTTGAAAATGAGTTCACTGCAGGTGTGTAGATTTCTTTCTGGGTTCTCTATTCTGTTCCATTACTCTATGTGTCTACTTTTATGCCAGTACCATGCTGTTTTACTTACTGTAGCTCTGTAGTATAATTTGAAATCAGGTAATGTGATTCCTCCAGTTTTGTTCTTTTTGCTTGGGATAGCTTTGGCTATTCTGGGTCTTCTGTGGTTTCATATAAATTTTAGGATTATTTTTTATATTTCTGTGAACAATGTCATTGTTATTTCGATAGGGATTGCATTGAATCTGTAGATTGCTTTGCATAGTATGGACATTTTAACAATATTCATATATTTTAATTTTTTGGTGTCCTCTTCAATTTCTTTCATCAGTATTTTATAGTTTTCATTTTAGAGATCTTACATTTCTTTGGTTAATTCCTAAGTATTTAATTTTATGTGTGGCTATTATAATGGGATTACTTTTTAAATTTCTTTTTTGCATTGTTCACTGTTAGCATATAGAAATGTTACTGATTTTATGTTAATTTTGTATCCTGAAACTTTACTGAATTTATCAACTCTAATAGTTTTCTAATAGAATCTTTAGGTTTATCCAAATATAAGATCATATCATCTGCAAACAAGGATAATTTGACTTCTTCTTTTCCAATTTAGTTGCCCTTTATATTTTTCTCTTGTCTGATTGCTCTGGCTAGAACTTCCAGTACTATGTTGAATAACAGTGTTGACAGTGGGCATCCTTGTCATGTTCCATATCTTAGAGGAAAGGCTTTTGGTTTTTCCCCATTCAGTAGATACTAGCTGTGGATCTATCATATGTGGCTATTATTATGTTGAGTTGTGTTCCTTCTATCCCCAGTTTTTGGAGGATTTTTTTTTAATCATGAAAGGATGTTGACTTTTATAAAATGCTTTTTCAGCATCAATTGAAATGATCATATGATTTTTATCCTTCATTCTGTTAATATGATGTATCACATTGCTTGATTTGCATATGTTGAACTATTCTTGCATCCCAGGGGTAAATCCCACTTGGTCATTATAAATGATCTTTCTAATATATTGTTAAGTTTGGTTTGCTAGTATTTTGTTGAGTATTTTGCATCAATATTCATCAGAGCTATTGCCCTGTAGTTTTCCATTTTTTACTTGTCTTTGTTATCACCTTGATACCAAAACCAAAAAAAGACATAACAAAAAAGAAAACTACAGAACAATAGCCCTGATGAACATAGATGCAAAAATTATTAACAAAATACTAAGCAATCAAATCCATCAGCATATCAGAAAGATACTCCACCGTGATCAAGTGGGTTTAACCGCTCTATGTGTTTTTGATTGGAGAGTTTAGTCTATTTACATTTAATGTTATTGTTAAGTAAGAACTTACTCATGCCATTTGTTATTTGTTTTATGATTGTTTTATGGTCTTTTCTTCCTTCTTCTCTTCCTTTTAGTGAAGGTGATTTCTCTCACTTTCTTCCACCTTAGGGGGCACCCTAAGCCCAGTAATGCTGTGGTTCTTGCAGACTCATAGAGGTACAACCTTGTTAGTCTTAGATAAGATTCAGGAGAATTCTCTGGATTACCAGGCAGAGACTCTTGTTTATTTCCCTTACTTTCTCCCAAACATACAGTCTCTCTCTGTCTGTTCTGAGCCACCTGAAGCTCCTTCCTTTCAGGGTACCAAGGGTACCAAGGTCCTGTAAGCTCCAAGTGGGTTCAGAAGTGCTGTCTGGGAGTCAGGCACTAGAGTCCAAAACCTTAGGAGTCTACCTGATTTTCTATTTATTGTTGCTGAGCTGGCACTCAAACTGCAAGATGTAGTCCTTCCCACTCTTCCTTACCCTTTTACAAAGACAGAGGAACCTCACCTCACAGCCACCACCACCCCTGGCCATGAGAAGTACTGCCAGACTATCAGCCATGTTCCCTTAAGGCCCAAGGACTCTTAGGTCAGCTTGTGTGAATGCTGTTCAGCCTGAGACTAGACTCCTCTCAGGGCAGTCGGCTCCCCTCTGCCCCAGGGCAGGTTCAGAAATGCTGTCCAAGAGTCAAGTCCTGGAATTGGGGACCCCAAGAGCCCACTGGTGCTGTATCCTTCTGTGGCAGTGTTGTTAGTTGAAGCCAGCAAGTCTTAGAGGCTTACCAAGGCCATGATGCAGTGCCTGGGTATCACTGCTGGTTATTTAGGTAGTTAGCAGGTGATGAACGCTGGCAAGACTGGATTTTTTCCATTAAGGCAGCAGATTCCCTTCTGGCTCAGAGTATGTCTAGAATTGTCATCTGCCAGCTAGGGCCTAGAACAGAGCTTCATGATGCTGACCTATCCTTCTGTGGCTAATTTGGTATCCAAGATGCAAGACAAAATCCTCCTCAGTCTTCCTTCTTCTGTCCTCAAGTGGAAGGAAGGGGTCTCTTTTTGAGCCTGGATCTGAGCAGTCAGGGGTTAGGGGAAGGGTGATGCCAGCACTCCCTTGGCTACCCCAGCTGGTGCCTCAGTACATCGTGTGCCCCCCTAATCCACTGTCTCTGGGCTTATTTCATCCCTAGGACTTGCCTAAGAGTTGTGGAGTCGCAGTCCTTATGGCCTAGACTGCCTTTCACATTTATTTAGAGACCAAGAGCACTTTGGCGCTAGGTGGTGAGATTTACAGGCACTCAAGTTCAGACTGCTGAGATGGACTGTTCCCCTCCGGCTGGGGCCTAGTTTAAATGCTCCCTCTGCAGGGGGCATCAGCTGAGTTTGATCTGGGTTTTCCTTTCTGCTCTCACAGAACATCACTGAGTTCAATGCCTCCCAATTGCTGTGTTCTCTCTCCCCTAGCACACAGAGATGCTCTCAGCACCATACAGTTGCTGCCAGAGGTGGGGGCAAGGTGGCATTGATGACTCAGGACTATTTTTTCTATCTCTTTAGTGCTGCTTTCAGTGATATGAAGGTAAAACCAGATACTATGTGTGCTAACCTGACTTTTGGTTCTTGGTTCTTATGAGGGCGTTGTTTCTGTGTAGATAGTTGTTAACTGGATATTCTTGCTGGCAGGACAATGGGTAGAGCTTTCCACACCATCTTGCTCTCTCTCTCCATAAATATTCAAAAGTCTAAAGTTCTAAGAGAGTTTATCAAACAAATTTCTGATTAGCAAGCTACACTATGTCATTGAGTAGTCATTAGAGTTAGAACTACACAGAGTGTTAAAAGTGGGAGAGACTTAAAAACAGTTTAGCTTAACTCTCTTAGCAGATAAGGAAACTTAGGTTCAGGGAAGGTAAACTTAACTTTCCCATAGTCACATAGCCAGCACTCAGGCAAGCCTAGATGAAAATTCAGATCTGGCTTTTAGTCCAATGCTGCTTTTTACCACATGCTATGGAATTAGCTCTGTTTTAATGAATGACATGGCAGATTAAGTGGAAGAGGTCTTTCTTTTATTGTCTGGAATTAGAGTATTGTTTGAGAGAGAGAGAGAGAGAAAGAGAGAGAGTGTGCGTGCACGTGCACATGCAGTTCCTCCAAACTTAACATTGACTTCTAACTTCTTTTGTGGAAGAAAGGGGTTTTCACTTTGCTTACTCATGCCTTAAGCCTCAACCTGAAACGCTGGCATTACTCTTTGTCAGTATTAACTTGTTCCCATACCTCCTTGAGGTTTCACTTGTTACAATATTTATCAAACTCTATTGTACTTTTCTTCTCTACTAGATGGTGAATTTCATGTCTTGTTCACAGTTATACCTTCAGTGGTGACTAGCACAGTGCCTTTCACTTAGTATTTCCAATTATTTGTGAAAGAAATAAATGTAAAAAATATTATCTATTTTTTAAAAAAACCAGTATGAAGTAAGTATATAAACCAGATATCTTATTTCAGGAAGAACAATCCCATATCTCAATTCAGTTTTCCATCATGCCAGGTACAATGTTCCCCAAATGATTTTTCTTAATATGTTTTAAAAAAATTTTTGAAAACATCTATCTCTGGGTGTGGGGACAAAAAAAACCCCACATCTTTCCAGAACCTGACCATTTTCAATTCTTTTCTTTTCTTTTTTTTTTTTTTGGGGGGATTTTGGATCGGACAGATATATGTTCCAATCCCAGCTCTGTGATTTTGGGCACATTACTTAAACTCTTTCAACTTCACTCTCCTTATCTGAAAAAAATGGAGACAATATTACCTACCTTACAGGACTATAGTGAGGATTAAATGACATAACAAACAGCAAAGTTATATGTAGTGGGTATTCAATAAATGCTCATTCCATCTCCCCTTCTCCTTTACTCCATCCCTTTCTTTCTCCCTGTTGCCTCCCTCCCTCCCTCCCTTCCTCTTTCCCTCCCTTCATCCCTTCTTCTTTCCTTCATCCCTTCTTTCCTTCCTTCTCCTAACTCCACTTTTTTGGATATGAGAGTGCTGCAGCATAGTCAAAGTTTGCTTTGTCTTACAGCAACGGTGCTCTATTGAGTAAATTACCTTCAGCCTCAGCTTACCTCCAGGACAGCCTCTGCTTTTCTATACTGATTTTTCTTTGTCCTGTGTATATCCACAAATGACCAGATTTGCCTTCCAGTTTCCCACATTGGCTTGCCTGAAATACAATTATTCTGCCATATGCCTGATGGTCAACATGTTTTTCACAGCAAGGAAACACAGAGAGAGAGTGAGAACAAGGGAGCCTGCAAATGCCAGAGACAGTAAAACCTCCAAGAGGTTGTGTTGATTGCAGAAGGCTGTTCCAGGAGCAGGGGCTTTGGAATGCAATTTAGGGCTCAACTGAAAAGGAAAAAGGGAAGGTCACAACTGGTTATTTGTCCTGCTCTTGACTGTGAAAGATGCCATTTCATTATCTTTCAATCAGGCTTTATTGCAAAATGTTTTATATTAGAATTAATATATATTTTAAAAGAGGCCTAATGTGAAAAACAGCTAAGCCACGTAACTGAATTAAAGAAAATCACAAAAATTTATTACCAAAACAACAACTGGAAGAAAGGGATCTGTTGACACAGGTGATCTTGTCTAGGCTCAGAAATTGAGGTAACATGAGAAAGAAGTGATTAAGCAGCTACTGATGAGGTTCAGATTAAATGATGAATGAACTGGCCAGGAGTTAAGAAGAAAGTGTCTGAGAGTGTTTGGCTCAGGGTAAGAATACATTTTACTCCTAATCTACCACTAACTTGAGCCCTTGTGACCTTGAGCCCCAGGTTGCAAAATGCTATCTGTAAAACAAATTGTTATACACGAGTAAGTTGCTGCTATTGATATTCTTTTACTTAAGGCTGAACATTTGTTTAGGAGGGTGATGGGAGAAGGGTTAGGACCTTGCTTAATTAGCTCAGTTGCGTTCTTCTAATGCTGAGTTTCCCAACCTAGGCACCTTTGACATTTTGGGCTGAACGTTTTGTTGTCGGTGGCTGTCCTGGGCATTGGAGGATGTTTAGCAGTATCCCTGACTTTCATTCGCTAGATGTTTTTAGGACCCTCTTCAGTTGTGACATACAAAAATGTCTCCTGACATAGCCAAATATCTTCTAGGGCATACCAGCCTGCCCCAGCTCTGCATTTTGAGAACCACTGCTTTAATAAAAGAACTGAGAGATGGCTCTATCTACATCTAGAGTTTCCCATGGAGTTACCGTGAGACTTAAAAAAAATCACAAAACTTACTGTATTCCAAATTGAGTTGAGTAATTTACTGTATTTCATGCATTCATTAAGCATTTTATTGACTGTCTGCAGGCACTGTGCTAGGCCCTTGGGGTACATAGATAACTATGATCTGATTTCTGCCTTCAAGGACTTTGCTTTCTATTAAAGATAGGAAGTAATGCCTTATTAGTCCATTTCAATTCAAGGCTGTTAAGTGCTATCATATATCTTAAGTCAATATATGGTATAGTGGAACTGCAAAGGTGTAGTCTTCCCATTCACCCTAGGGGAAAGGTGTCAGTTAAGGCCTTGTTGAGAAGGGAATAATCATATGAGACTATATTTCAAGTCACCAAACAAAAAAAAATTAACCTCTAGACATCTAAAATATTGCATTTTGATATTGTATTTTCTGCCTATCATTTTAAATTTTATATGTACATAATTTCTTAGATATTGTAGTAGAGTTCGCCAGAGAAACAGAATCAGTAGAACACACACACACAGACAGATACACACAAACACACCCACACATATATATATACATACCGAAAGAGATTTATAAGGCATTGGCTCTTGTGATTTTGGAGACTGAGACATCCCCTATCTACTGTCTGCAAACTGGAGACCCAGAAGAGTGGCTGGTGATATAGTTCCAGTCTGAATGCAAAGGACTGGCGTCCCAGCTCAAAGATTCTCACCTACTTCTCCTTTTTGTTCTATTCAGGCCTCTAAAGGATTGGATGATGCACACCCATATTAGGCAGGACAATCTACTTAACTTTGCCTACAGATTTGAATGTTAATCTCATCCAGAAACACCCTCATAGATGCATCCAGAATAATGTTTAACCAAGTATCTGGTCACTCTATGGACCAGTCAAGTTGACCTATAAAATGAGCCATCACAAATATGATTAAAATTTTTGTTAGGTAGTGGTTCTCAAAGTGTCATCCTTGGACCGGCATCACCTGGGAACTTGTTGGAAAGGCAATTCTTGAGCTTCCTCTCAGATCTACTGAGTCAGAAGCTCTGAGGGTGGGGTCTGTCAATTTGTATTTTATGAGTCCCCCATTAGAATCATGCTGAAGTTTGAGAACCACTGCTTTAATAATTTGCTTATTAATTCTTAAATGTATTATATAATTTACTGAATAGATATGTATAAAGTATTATAAAAAGAAGTGTATAATGTATACATTTATATGTATTAAGCGTGTGCTAATACATGAAATGCCTTCAGACAGTATCTCATTTAATCCTCACAACAGCCCTCAGAGGGAGCATAGTCATTCTCAGCCATGGGTCAGTTTCCAAATATTCATGAAGCTTAAATGCAGTTGTCCGGGTCTTTCCTCAGACCTACTGAATCAGAAACTATTTGGTTTTTAATATGTACTGTGATTGAGAATCACTGAAGTGGGTATTCTTTTTGTGTATTTTACATACATGAAAATTGAGGCTTCGAGAGGATGCATAATTTGACTATGGTTTCTGACATATTACAAAACTGAAAAAGTATTTCATTGATTTATTTATTCATCTAATACTTACTGGCATTGGATGGTTAACGAGTCTGTCTGACTTTATGTTCCTAATTATTCAGATAAATATTGTGGCACATGCTACTTGGGAGGCTGAGGCATGAGAATCACTTGAACTTGCAGTGAACCGAGATCTCACCACTGCACTCCAGCTTGGGCGACAGAGCAAAACTCAGTCTCAGAAATACTAAACAAAGAAACAAAAATTCCGAAACAACCCCCCACAAAACCACCAAAAGCAAACACAGTATTTATGGTTTGATTTTATGTTCCTAAATCCTAGAGAAAGTGTCAGTGAATCCATCTTCCAAATATAAGGACTCTAGCTTTTCTAATTAGCTAGTAGAAATACTGACAGTGTCCTAATTCATTGTTAATTCAGAATACATTTACCACTTTTACTATGTAAGGGTTTTTATGTTCTAGTGTGATACAGTACCTGGACTAGTTTGCCAGGGTAGTGAATGAAACAGATTAATTTATTCACACCAGGAAGAATGCAGTTAGGATAATGCTGCACTGCTCTTGCTCTCATGAACCTTTTAATTACCTTTGCCTTATGCCCTTTCCACATAGACTAGATCACAGAAGCTCAAAAGGACAGTTTCATTGTAAAGGGACAGAGTCATTTGGAGTGAGGTCGCTAAGCCTTTTATTTTGGATTTCTCCTCCCCAGTTAGTTGGGTGGCAATTCAGAAAGATAAATTTTCATTTAAGACACTTTATTAAAAAGCCACTTTGAATCTATAAGAACATGTGGAATGGGAGATGTCCTCTTGTCTTAGAATTTGAGACCTCAAAGCTTGGGACATTGAGTGATAATCTCCTCCATACTTCAGAGATTGGTGCTGGATCCAATTCCATAGGAATTACTGAAAATTGGCCAGACCACCAACTGGTCTGTGATCTGCCTCTGGCCTATTCAGACCTCTTTTACAGGGAAGGGAGGCAGATGCTTCCCTCACCACCAAATCACGTGTTGGGAAGCCACAAGAGTACTGCGTATAGAGGTTATAGTCATCTACAAAATGGTAGAATGTCATCTCAGTCCCTGACTGGATGTTTGCCAAATTGCAAAAACCAGTGGGGTTTCCCCTTGCATCTAGCTGAGCAGAAAGTGAGTTTTTTCTTGAGAGAAACTGACATGTGACTCTCCATAATTTGAAGCAAAGTGTGATAGTAATAGGTCTCTGCTTCTCTTCTGGAAAAGACAAAGGATAGAAATCAAAGTAGAGCTGCCTTTGACTGCAGGGCAAGGAGGAAGGAGTCAGCAGTTTGTCAAGCTGCATGTCCATTCTACTTCCTGTGAGTCAAGTGGACCCTAAGAGGGCTGCCTACTGGGGCCAAGCTGAGGTGTGCGGGTGATTCTGAGCAGTCAGCTAAAGTGCTCATTGTCTATTGAAGGAAACGTGTGGGGCATAGGAACTTGTTGAGAGTCTCCGAAGAATCTGCAAATGTACTTAATGAGATCCAATATTTGGAAGGATGCTATGATGGAGGACATCTGATAGTCAAATGAGAATTATAAATTAGCTCCTTTTTTGATCCCTGCCATCTCCCGGGATTCAGAAATGAAAGGGCAAGGTTGAGGGTGGGATAGGGAGAGAAGAAAGGAATATAAAAAACCAGAACAGAGTCCTCCCTTGTGTCTTCTCACAGCTTCTCTTCCCCTCACACTGGAGTCATTCCTGAGCTGACAGGAGGGGACGCTCCAAATCAAGTATTAGATTAATGCTTTGAGTTAGATAAGACTGAACTTTTTAATACTGGATGACAAAATTGTTATCATGAAAAGAAATCTGAAAGAGACACTGTCAAGGCTAGAGGAGGAGAGACCTGACAGAATGTTTGAATGCAGTGATGGGAGAAAAATGAAGCTGTTTCCTGATTGCTACCGAGTCCAGCTCATGCAATAATGAATAATGAAGAGCCCAGATTCCTTACCAGATAAATTGTAGAGAAAAGAAAATGATGGGGGAGGATTGTGTTTTCTAAATTATAAACTTAGAAAATCACTGTAGTGTAAGGCTTCGTTTAAATAAGAGGCTAAATTAGAAAATTTCCTTGATACCTTCAGACTTTAAAAATCCATACTTTTTTAGGGGGGGTAGGGGAGGAGTGTTACTTTTTAATACATTGTGGCCAAGAATAATTTGTCAGATCTCAATAGGCAATATGGCAATATGCTTTTTTTTTTTTTTTAAACAAATCCTGCCTCAGGTTTATTTGCACAAATAGCACAGGAGGACACCAGCCCTCTGCAGATGGCAGTGCAGGGCGGGTCACACCAGTCCTTCTGTTCTCATATTGGCAGATGGAGATCTCTACTTTGAACCCTTTGTAGTGGCCTGGGCACCTTTGGGAGCCTGAGCTGGAACTCAAGCTGGAGCTGCAGCCTGGGCCTTGGTTTGATCCTTAGCCTTGGCCATCTCTGGCCGGCACAGCCTGAGCCCTTTGGCAATGTGGGCACGAGCATGCTTCCCAAGCTTGGAGTGGGCAATGTAGGCAAGTTGATGGAGCTTGTGGCTGACACCATTTGGGATCTTGGGCTTAACCTCCTTGGGCTTTACGAGGGCCTTGATAGCCTCGGCACGTGCACTCATGGTCTTGGCATTGTTGGCCTGCATCTTCTTTAGGCCCTTCTTGTTGGGCTTCTTGGCAAAGTGCATGTTCCTCAGGAACTTGGGGTCCACCCCTTAAGAGATTCGTATCTTTGTGATTGGAGTTTCTTGAGGCAATTTCTGTGCCATATTCGGGACCAGTTTTGTGTGGTGTGGTTCTTGGACTTGACCATGTCTGCACTGTAATCTGCGGCTCCTGAAGCCTGGAAGAGAATGCTCAGTATCCTTTTGTATATAACTGGATGTCTTGGTCTCTTTGCATTTACTATAAAGGAACACCCGAGGATGGGTAATTTTTAAATTACCACAGCAGGCTATACAAGAAGCATTGCATCAGCCTCTGTTTCTGGTGAGGGACTCAGCCTGCCTCCAGTCATGGTGGAAAGAAAAGAGGAGCTGCTGTGTTCAGAAATCACAAGGTGAAATAGGAAGCAAGAGAGAGGAGAGAGGCAGGTACTAGGCTCTTTTAAAAAACAGTTTTCACAGGAACTAAGAGTGAAGATTCACTCATTTCTGTGATGACAGCACCAAGTCATTCATGAAGGATCTACAGCCATGACCCAGACACCTCCCATTAGGCCCCACCTCCAACACTGAGGATCAAATTTCAACATGAGATTTGGGGGAACACATATTCAAACAGTACCACCTGGGATCAAATGTTATTTTGGAATGCTGTATACCTTTCCCACACCATCTCATTCCATATACATTATTTTTATGAATCATCATAGAAGAGTTTTCATTATATTTCTAACATTACATTCTCCGTTGCTGACAATGCAGCTTTAACCAACAATTGTTGGTCCTAATAGTGACATTAACTATTTGGCATTTTTATATATTTTATGCCAGTGGACCATAATGGCTTAAGCCTTTTGAGTATAAGCCAGTTCATTTAGTTACCTCCAGCATTTCTTTCAACCAAGACACACAAGGAGCAATTTTAACAGACTCCATGTTCAATTTTTAGACAGTGAGCTTTGGTTTTTGGAAACAGCTTGATCATATAGTATAATATAAATGCGAGGTCTCCCTCCAGTTTCTTTTTTAAGATTTTGCCTACTAATGTGAATGGTCTTTGATTCTTTTTATAATGAAAGGATTAAATCATTGATGTCATTATATGTTGAGTTTGACTATTTTCATCAGCCTTCAGGGTCTGGCTTGTCTGCCTTTTAAATGGACAAAATGGAGTAACATAATTTGTTTTTAAAAATTGGATTGTCTTAAAGTATTTCTGACTTTCTGACGTGTGTTTATAGCTAGGCTTTATGGTTAGTAAGTATCTGAGAAAGAAAGTATCTTTCCTCCCACAGGTACTAATTCCATCTTGTAGGTTTTGATTTTTTAAAAAAATCTCTGTGCAGTGTACTAAACATATGGCCCTCTTTTCTTTTCTTTTTCTTTCTTTTTTTTTTTTTTTGAGACAGAGTCTTGCTCTGTTGCTCAGGTTGGAGTGCAGTGGCTCGATCTCAGCGCACTGCAACTTCTGCCTCCCAGGTTCAACTGATTCTTCTGCCTCAGCCTTCTGAGTAGCTGGGACTACAGGTGTGGCCACCATGTCCGGCTAATTTTTGTATTTTTAGCAGAGACAGGGATTTGCCATATTGGCCAGGCTGGTCTCGAACTCCTGGTCTCAATTGATCCATCCTCCTCAGCCCCCAAAGTGCTAGGATTACAGGCATGAGCCATTGTGCCGGACCCTAACTTACTGTTCTGTTTTGTTCCTATGAATTCTTCAGAAAAACTAACTTTGGAGTGTTATGGCCCTTTCTGCTAACAAACTTGTTTATATATAGTACTTAGTTTATTTTTCTACCATGAAGAGGTAGCTATGGACCTTGTGGTTGACACAACAGAAGTAAAGACAAATATTTGCACCTCACTCTCAATCCACACATTTCAGAGCTAGTCATAGGAGACGCTCACCCCGTGGTAACTCATTGGTCAGATTGCTGCATCTTTTACTTCTTGGCTAAGTTTGTAAATTCTACAACTTAAAGTTTTGCTTTTTATTTTTATTTTTTGTTTATTTGTAACTAATATTATATCTGGGAACTAGATTTGTATCTTTTGATGCTAAAAATATAATATTTGAATTATATGCTGTAGGTAGTCTTTTTTTTTTTATTTTGAGAAATGCTTAAATAAAAGACTCTCTGCTGTTAATATTTTATCAATAGATGCTTATGGAGTGTGAGTCCTTCCACAGAGACACGCTCACTGGATAGGTAACAATTTTCAACTAGTAAAAATATGCATGCAAAATACTATGCTTGCTCCTTACATGCTGAATTATTAAAAACATCCAAAACTTTGATCTGAGATCTTAAATGCTGACCATTTGTGTTATCTTCCTGAATTACCTTTTAAAAAAATCTCCTAGTTGGCAGGTTCAGATAAGCTGACTACTTTTGTGTGTGTGTGTGTATGTAGATAGTTGAATTTTGTCTTCTTCAAATTCTCTCTTTTTGTTAAAGGAAAATCTATAGAGTCATTTCAGATTTGTTCTTCTATATATTCTGTCTTCTCTAAACCTTATTTATTGAGAAAGCTTTTTTCATTATCAATTCAAAAACATTCATAGATCTTAGTATCTTTTATATGACTCCTACAAGAGGTGTAATTAGTAGGAAAGGCATCTTTTAAATGCATTGGGTTCAAGTAAAAAGGCTATCCATTTAGAATTCATACTGAAGAGGAATATATTAGTATAGGGAAGTGAATGAAGAGGAATATATTAGTGTAGGGAAGTGAATGAGAGTCCTCTTGAAAGGTTTTGTTTAGGGACCTAAAACTTATTCTAAGCTTCTGACTTACATTTTATTTATTTATTTATTTATTTACTTATTTATTTATTTATTGAGACAGAGTCTTGCTCTGTCCCGCAGGCTAGAGTACAGTCGTGTGATCACAGCTCACTGCAGCCTTGAATTCCTCGGCTCAAGCGATCCTCCTGCATCAGTCTCCCAAGTAGCTAGGACTATAGATGTTTGCCTCCATGCCCAGATAACTGACGTAAATTTATGTATTCTGGTCAAGTTCAGCTGATTAGTCAAAGGCATTTCCTTTAATTCTGTAATGCCTTCAGTAGTCATCCAAATGGCACATTTTCCCATATTATAAATAACTCTTTTTCCTGTTTAATTAATGGTCATAGTTCAGAGTTCATTTCTTGACTGAAACCTCTACTTTCAGCAATTTAAACTGTGGATTTTAATTATTTGCTTAATAATGAGCATTTAAAACTCAAAGATTCCAGCTTTTAATCCATATTACTATTATTGATTTCAATATTTTTAATATATGTTCAATTTTAGTACATATGGTAGATTTTGTATGCTAATATTTTCATATTTAAAATGCTGAATTTAGCAATACAGATGATTTTGTAAGTGACACATAAAAATTGTATGTATTTTCAGTGTACAGCATGATATTTTATACATATATCCATTGAAAAATGATTAAATCAAGACTGATTACATATCTGTCACCTCACATGTTGTTTGTGGTGAAAGTATTTAAGATCTACTGTATCAGCAATTTTCTAGTATCAATATATTATTATTAACTGTGTTTTACTATGTTGTACAATAAAGCTCTGGAACTTGTTTATCCTGTCTAACTGAAACTTTGCACCCTTTGACCAACATCTCCCCATCTCTGCACCTGCCCCCACAGCCCCGGGCAACCACCATTCTATGCTCCGTTTCTGCAAGTTTGACTGTTTTAGATTCCACATATAAATGAGGTTATAGTATTTGTCTTTCTATGCTGGGCTTATTTCACTTAGCACACCGGCTTTTAGGTTTATTAGGATTTCCTTCTTTTTATAAGATTGAATAGTATTTATTCTATTTTATGTCTATCTATCTGTCTATCTATCAATCAATCATTTATCTATCTCTATCAATCATCTGTCTATCTTTGGAATTTAAGAAGGTAAAGAGAATAACAAGAGAAAAATATTGGTGTGTTAGATGTTTTTCTCTGCTATTTCAGTTACTAATCACAGAGCTTGAGTGAAATTATTTTAACTATTTATTTAAACTCATTTAGCTTGAAATTTTTAAGAAATCATAAAAAATGAATACAGAACTATATATAAATTATATATCACTAATTTTTTAAATTCTTCCTCAAAATTTACTTGGGAAAAATATAGAAACTATATTTATGGACTATTTAAGGAGTATAAAATATTTATTTAAAAACTATTAAAAACTAGTTTTTAGCAGATCATCTTTAGAGAATGTCTTTGGAGCTTTATAGTCATGAGTTTCTAATGTTAGATTAATTTCATATTAAAGACAAAAGTGAAACATTAAGAAACAAACTGTTTTGGAGCTAATGCAATTTATAATCACAGTATATATTGGAAAGACTTAAAAACTAGGAGAAATTACATAAATGAATATCCCGAGTAAACAATAGCTAACATTTATTGTACACTTAGTATGTGTCACACATTTTTAGGTGTTTTGTACTTACTAACTTGCTGAACTCAGTAATGTCCCAGAGTAGGTACACAATAGGATCAGGGGAATATACAATGAAGAATCAAACAGTGAAGTAGCTCTGCTCTCAGAGAATTTATATTTTAGGGGGAGAAGACACAAAATAATTAAAATTAGTGAAGAAAACATATAGTGTGTTATATGGTGGTGAGTTTTATGGGGAGAAATAAAGGCATAAACAGAAGAAAAGGAGTATGATGTGTGAATGTGGTGGTCTTTCATTTTAAGAAGTTATTCAGGGAAGAGCTCACTGAGACTGTGATATTTGAGCAAAGACCTGAAATTGGTAGTAAAGACATCTGGATGTCTGGAAGATGAAAGGCCCAGAAAGAGGGAATAAGTGCAAAGGCTCTGAGGCGGGAGCATGCTTTGCATGTTTGTTTCAGAAGCAGAGATGCTCATGACCAGGAGGAGAGCAACCAGAGACGAGGTCAGAAAGTTAATAAAGGGCCTGATTTTGTAGACTTGGGCTTTTATTCTGAGAAATATGCAAAGTTAATGAATGGTTTGAGAAGAGACATTTTAACAAGATTCCTCTAACTACTATGTTGAGAATAGACTGTGGGGGCAAGAGTTAGAAGAGGAGGTCAAGTATGATGCTGTTGAAATTGCCCAAGCAGGGATTATGGTACTTGGATCAGGGTAGGGGGTGGAGTGTGGTGAGAAATTGTTGAATTCTGGTTATATTTCGAAGATAGAGCCAACAGGATATGGTGTCTGAAAGAGAAGAGTCAGTGAGATGCAAGGCTTTGCCCTGAATCATGGGAAAAGCATTGGGAAGATAGTGGAAGAAACAGGTTCAGGAAAGGAAGATCAAGAACTCAGTTTTGGACATTTTGGATTTGAGATGCCCATTAGACATCCAAGCAGAGGTAAATCTTCACTACACCTCTGTGAGGTAGTTGCCAGTATTGTCCTGATTGTGCAAACAAAGTAACAGTTTAGAAAGGTTGACTTCTCTTTATTCATCAGCAAGTAATAGAGGCAGCATTTAAGCCTGGGCAGCCTGACATCACAGCCCCTGCTTCTAAGCACCAGGAGATCTGCATCTAAGGATTTCAGAAATGAGTATAGTTGTGTTGATTCATATAGACTTATAATATGGAAAACTCCAGCACCCATCAGATCTAGGACTTGTGATAGCTTAGATTAAAATGGCTCTTCTTAAAGGAGCATTTAGGTGGGGTGTGGTGGCTCACGCCTGTAATCTCAGCATTTTGGGAGGCCAAGGCGGGTGGATCACAAGGTCAGGAGATCGAGACCATCCTGGCTAACACAGTCAAACCCCATCTCTATTAAAAAAATACAAAAAAATTAGCTGGGTGTGGTGGCTGGCACCTGTAGTCCCAGCTACTTGGGA
>NW_012114688.1:10262822-10318073 GCF_000951035.1 Colobus angolensis palliatus | reverse complement strand
CACCTGTAATCCTGGCACTTTGGGAGGCCAAGACGGGAAGATCACTTAAGATCAGGAATGTGAGACTAGCCTGGACAACACAGTCAAACCCCATCTCTATTAAAAAAATACAAAAAAATTAGCTGGGTGTGGTGGCTGGCACCTGTAGTCCCAGCTACTTGGGAGGCTGAGGCAGAATGGCGTGAACCCTGGAGGCAGAGCTTGCAGTGAGCCAAGATCGCGCCACTGCACTCCAGCCTGGGAGATAGAGCGAGACTCCCTCTCAAAACAAAAAAAAGGAAAAAAAAAAAAAGGAACATTTATCAAATCTTAAGTATTTTGGTTTCTCTCTCTTTCTCTCTGTTTTTATCTCCATCTCCAACTCCATCTCCATCTTCATCTCTCCATCTATCTCTATCTCATCTCTATTTCTTTTATAAAAATATTTTTATTTTACTATAAAAGACATTCCATCCATCTCTATTTCTCTCTCTCTCTCCCCTCGCCGCCCCCACCTTTACTCTAGAGAACTGTTTTCCACATCTGTCTAGCTAGGGTGGCAGTTTTCTGTACTACATAGCTCTTAATAGCTTGTGACAACAGTTTTCATTTTGGCTACTACATTTCTGGAGCTGTTTGTATTTATGCATCTTAGTCACAAGCTCTCCAACATTTTAGCTTTCAAAAAGTTCTTGCCATTCCTGTTTACTTTCTGAATGTTGGTTGAACCAACATTCTACTTTCCTAGGAGTCCACAGTTAACGGCATTGTTCAGGCTTAGTGTATCCTATATTTCCATTTTGTCCAGTGTGCTTATGGTTAACTCACCACACAGCAGCTGTTTAGGTGTTCTTTTGTCAATTAATCTAGCCACAAAAGGCCAGCTCAGATTTTTTGGGTTGCTTTGTGCACTATAGAACTCAGCAAAACAGACTATTATAATAGAAATATATACCCTGTGTATTAAGTAGGATAGCATTGGTGTGGACTACTCTAAATAACTTGTCCAAACAATTGTGGAGTTAAAAAATAACAGTTTTTAAAGAATTATGCATTATCTGGGCTAAATTTCCTACCAGCTCCTAGGAAATATGTTATATCTTGGCATGACAGCCTTAGAAATATGTATTTGTAAATGAAGGGCTGACATACTATTAACTATTGAGCAATACATTCACCAAATCAATAAAAATGTAGTGCATAGTCAATAATATGATTCATTTGTCACTAGGTGGTTGGTCCCATCAGAATAAGTACATTATAAAATGCTAAATTTTTTCCCTTCTACATTGTACACCGTATTACCCCATGATTAAACTAAAGTGTTAAAGTCTGAAATGATTATATTCATATTTACAAATAATGATACATGTGTCTGGAAGCATTTGGTGAAACAATATAATCAGCTGAGGGAATTTAATACTAGGCTGCATCGAAAGTATATGTGACAGAGTTAAGAAGTTTGATTATCTATTAAAAATGTGGAGCATGTAGAAATTAAGTCATTTTAGGGAAAGAAAATGATTTTTGGGTTTTCTGTTTGACTGAACTTTAGTAAGCATTTTGATATGCTATACGTTTCCTCTAGAAAATAGGAGTGATAGTACCCCTCTTCACTGGACTATGATTTCCAGAGTCGCCCTAAGGCTTCTCTCATTCTTTATTGTCCTTGTTTATTTTCCCAGTAGAATGTGTACTGCTGTTATTCCCTTACAGACCCAGCTGACCTGGCCAGCTCTTTTGTGTTTTACTACTGTTAGTTCTTAAGCGTGTTGCATACAAATATCCATAAATGGATACTCAGTCTTCCCTCTTATGTATCTTTTATTGTTGAAATAATTTTCTTATATTACTTAGATTCCCACAATATGGTCTTAATACTTCTATTGACTGGACCAAGGAGAAGAAAGAATCACATATAGGAGGGATGTATTTGGTAAGGTAGAAATAGTACCTGGGTGATATTGTAGAGGGCAGGCCTTGGTCTATAAGGTGCTGGTGAGAGCGGAGCTCCGAAAGAGGTGGGTCACTGAGGGCTACTTGCTCAACAGTTTTGCCTAAGAGCCAGATCTGCTTCTGCTTTTATATCATTAGGCAGTTTGCTTTATCAGCACTGCTGGCTTATAGTTAAGTATCAGAAACATTTATTATTGTCAATATTTTATCAAAATGTATCTGTTTAAAACTGCATGAATTTTAGGTGACACAGAAGAAGATAACATCCCAAATTTAGCGACAGATGATGATTTGCTGTTAGGTCATTCTTGCTTAAGTCAGGTACACCAAAGCCAAATGGCACTGTTTAGATCATTTACTAAATAATATCAATGTGGACTTTCTGTCTAGGCTTTCTTAAAACTATATTACTGCAGTGCAGTCTACTTGAAACAGCTTTTGAAAATGCAACTCAGAAAATGAGTGAAGGCTTATTTCTTAATAGGATAAGCCACAGGGGGACCATTATATTTTTGTCCTCTAGTTCCACGATTTGCTTCCAGGTGCAATTCAAGGTGTTGACTTTGATGCATTTTGCTTTCTTCACTTAAAAAAAAAAAAAAACTTTTTCCAAATGCTACCTCATGAAGGTTATTCAGCTGAGACTAAGAGAAGTTGAGACTTTCGCTAACAGTCTTGAGATTTGCCATATTTGCTGATGCATTGAGTGCGTCAGTGCATGGGGTGCATAATTATCTTTACCATAAATATATTCGGGTAGAAGATGCAAGTGCTATTTCTGAACCTCAGTATGGCCAAAACACTGTACATGTTTCTCAAAACAACAAAAACTCCCATAGGAGAAGGAAAAAACATCTTTTTTCTGACTCTCTTATTTGAGTTGTACGCCATATTAAAGAAAATATTCTTGTGACAATTTACCTGACACTTACTGGAGTAGCTTCTATTTTTTTCGTAAAATAAATCGGCCTAGTTTGTGGCAATAGAGCTTATTTGGGGTTGGGTTATGCTCCCCGTGTATAATCATTGTCACTTTTAGTAGTCAGGATGATACCCAGCAACGATTAAACATATTCATTTTGTATTACTTGTGAGGAAGACACTCTAAGGAATATTTTCATTTTTCTGTGCATTGATAAACATGCAATTTTATTTAAATAATAAATTTATGTGGTTAAAAATGTCAAACAATGTGGAAGAATTTATAATAAAAAACCACAGTCCTTAGCCACACCCTTCCCTACCCCTAGAGGTGACCAATGTTTAACTGTTTTTGTTTTGATTCTTCCAGTGGTTATATCTATATTTCTTTTTCTTTTTTCTTTTCTTTTCTTTTTTTTTTCTTTTTTTAGATAGAGTCTCTGTCTGTCACCCACTCGAGTTCAGTGGTGCAATGTCTGCTCACTGCAACCTCTGCCTCCCAGGTTCAAGCGATTCTCCTGCCCCAGACTCCTGAGTAGCTGACATTGTTATATCTGTATTTCTAATCAATATATATCATATATATCATTATTTCTTGCTTTAGCACCTTTATATACTATTTCCTTTTTTTTTTTTTTTGAGATGAAGTCTTGCTCTGTCACTCAGGCTGGAGTGTGCTGGTGCAATCTCAGCTCACTGCAACCTCCGCCTCCCGGGTTTAAGCAATCCCCTCCCTCAGCCCCCCTAGTAGGGACTACAGGCGCATGCCACCACGCCCAGTTAATTTCTGTATTGTTAGTAGAGATGGGGTTTTGCCAAGTTGGCCAGGCTGGTCTCAAACTCCTGATCTCAGACGGTCTACCTGCTTTGGCCTCCCAAAGTGCTGGGATTACATGGGTGAGCCACGGCGCCTGGCTGTATTTTCTTCTTGGTATGCTAGGTTAAGACTGAATTTATTTATATTACTCTTTACTTCCCCATTCCTCTTTTTCTACATATGATCATATCAGTAGTCTGTTTCCCTACAGGTTAACTTTGGTACTTCAAAAATATAATCAAATCTGTATTTCTTATTTCGTTGGCAATGGACAGTACCTCTGAACTCTCCACTTTGTAGGACAAACACATTATGATTCCCAGTTTTTCTTCCACTTCTTTTTACCTTGGTGCTTCTCAGTCTTCTAAGCTAATAAACAATATTCCCTCTAAAATGACCAGATAAATATAATATGTCTGCAGAACTAGGCACAGTGCGTTAGTAATGTATTTCCTTCTCTATGGGTCTATGGAAGTTACACTTCTTTCTCAATAGGTTTTGTATAGGACTTCTCTGCCACTCAGGGGAGAATATTCTAGCTTCAAATCCCAATGAATTATCTGTTTAAACACTTCACTATTAGACTTTATCATATTACCCTTTTCATAGTTCTCAATCCATTCAGTTCCTTTTTTCCTCTGATGACCTGCCTCCTGGAATGCTATATCCACTGGATCCAGTCTGCTCTGGTCACTATCTGGGGTTATTCCAAAGCTGTCATTGTGAGACTTACTTTCAGTGTTCCCTGGACATCACCCTGTTTCTTGGATCTTATGTTTTCTTTATGTTACATCCTTAAGTTAACTTCCTAAGGAAGTGTACACAGGAGACAAAGTGAGTGAGATCTTGCAAACCACAAAGATCTTTGTTTTACTTTCATACTTAATTGATCAAATCATTTGGCTGGACATATATTTCTTGGTTGAAGTTTTTTTTTTTTCAGAACTTTGAAAGCATAAATTCACGTCTTCTAGCACTTAGTGCTATGCATTAATAAGTTATGAGCTACTATTTCAGAGAAATTGCTCTACTAATAATAAGTAGTCTATATTCTATGTTTCTCCTTCATTGAATATTGGTGTGGAATAAAGTTAATTCAGAAAACAACAATCTCAGGAATTGAAAAGTTTAAATAAGCTCATAACTGGCCTTTGTTCCCCTTTCCAGTGTTATTAAGTCATATTTAGAATGATTCTAGCATATTAGTTGCTTTTTCAGACCCTAAATCTTACGCATTTGCTTTATTTTATACATTCATTAAAGGCCATCTCTCACTGTCTCCTCCATTAGTGACTCATAGAAGTGGTATCACACACTTCTAGTTATCTAAATTTTTGCCTATTAGTAATTTACCTTGAGTTCCCTTTCCTTTCTTTTGTTATCCTACAATTTTGAACCAGGACATCCTATACGAATTTTGCTTTTTATGGCTTTGGAATTAGCAATTACTCAGAAACTTTCATATACTCTAATCTCATCTTTCTTCTTTCTTTCTCACTGTTCTTTTAACAACCATGTCATTGCTCATAATCTATAGTAATATAATTAATATTTGGCTACTGTCAGACAGTTCTGCTTAGCAAATTATGCAAAAGGTTCTAATGCCAGGACAGAACGTCTATCTTCTGGGTGACTTATGAGGTTGTCATCTATGTGGGGGAGCTGTACATAGGAAAGTAGCTCTCTTTTCTGTTTCACATTTAATTTTGGAAGAAGTGCAAAAAGTTATCCCTGAGGAAACCAGGGACACCCAAACACCTGCAGAAGCAGTATGGCTCTGTCTGAAATAATCCACTTCTAAGATCACATGATCATTAGGCTATGGAGGCTGAAAGAGATGATGTAGATTGAGCACCCACCCTTGTCTCCAGTCAACACTGCTATCCATTAGTGGATTAGGAAAATATAAAGCAGAGATGGAGTAACATAATGTAACAGATAAAAGTGTGGGATCCATAGTCAGACAATGAAATCCAGATTTTCCACTTACAATTGTGATCTTGGACAGGTTAATTAGCCTATTTTTGCCTTAGTCGTCTTAACGGTAAAACAGATATTGAAAATAGCTGTGCTATAGAATTGTTAAGATTAAGTGAGGGGCTTCAAATGTTTTCAATATTAAGTAAACATAAGGTGTTATTTTTATTATTTTTAGAGCATGTAAAGACCATTTCTTTAAGTTTGTGCTGAAATCTTTTACTGGCTATAGCCAAAGAAATGCATTGACCGTTCAACTGTTTGAGTGAAGTCCTTTTCTTTGCTGCTCTGCTCTGCATTGTATAAAACCAACTTAGTAACATAATTTACATATCATTCAAATGCATATACATGTTTGAGAGTGATTTTTAAAGAATCTAGCTGCATTTTCACAATGGTTTTAATACAAAGTTGTTAGAGATAATAAAAATATTTACCTTTTAGCAGCATGATTTATTTTCATACTGGTACTGAAGCTTTGGGCCTGTGCTATTTTTGAAGGACTGCTTAAAATTGCTGTAACAAAAATAACACATATTCTGCTTTAACTGCAACTGGACTGACCTTTTATTTCACAGACTCATTCTTATTCTTTTGAAAGATAAGATATTTTTATTAGTATTGATAATTTCATTCTATCAAGGTGATTTCTAAATCTCATAGAATTTTAGTTGTTATAAACTGGCTTGAGGTGATGCCACATGTGTATTTTTATCATAAATAGCTAGTACTAGAAGAATTCCTCTTCCTTTTAATTTTATATGAGTTGTGCTCTAATCGTTGGGCACTGAGTCTCAATAACCTCTGGTGCTGTGGCATTCTGTTTCCTCCTGGTTCTCACAACCTCCAACGCTGATTTCAGAACTGCCTCATTACTGCATAATGTTCCCAGTTCGTTGTTATAAACAGATAGCCTGAAGTGAAATGTATGCTGTTTAAAGACAGCAGTGTTTTCCTTTTTCAACATTTGAATAATACATCAGTGTGAAAAATAACACCTTCAATATTGATAAATTTTGGATGCCAAATAGGATTTTAAAAATTTGTATTTCAGATGCTACTTCATTACCTACAAAGACCTATCTATACCAGGTAGAAAAGCATTTTATATTTATTTGGTAGCTTTTCAGTGCCAGACATTTTGCATAAATTGTACTATTTAATTCTCATAATGGTTCCTGGAGGTAGGAATTATTACCCTCATTTTAGAGAGAAGGAAATTGAGGATCAGACGTAAAATGATTTGCAAAACGAGTAAGTGAAAAACTAGGACTTGAACCTAACTCTGATACCAAACACTGCTCACCTGTTCTACGTTACTGCCTGGAGTGAAGGAGAAAGAAATACTGTGGCAAAAACGGAAATGGCTATGGCCATTTGGAAGAATAGTTCTGCCAAGGACCCCTTTACAGAATTATCCCACGTCTACAAAAGACTCTGATATAGATACATTTTAGTTATAAATTTTGTTCCCATACATGGGGATACAGCACTGGCCCTAATTACTGCTGCTCTTGTAACTTTGTGCATTAGTGGCAGTTTTGTGAGGCTAGCTGAATTTTCCTTTTTACCAAGAGTTTGATTGTTCTCTTTAGACTTCTCTTTGTCTCCTGCTGAGATCTTGTTAAACATTTTGAGGATGAACTAATCAGTGTTTTGCATCCTTCCAATAAGGTGAATGCTTTTGTTTTCAGCATAATTTAATGTGAGAATATTCTGATGAAAATAGATTGAAAACTCCTTCAGCAGTTATGGTCGGGAAAAGTAGGCTGGCATAGTGATGGTTTTGGGGCAGGCAACCTTATTAAATATTAACCTGGGGAAGAGACTTCAGATAAATGTTTGTAATGGTCAACAACTTATAGATTATTTCTTATCATGTATTTTCTGATTCTCAACATTAATGGTTCTAGGTCATTTGCAGATATTAAAATTCTACCATGGCACATGTTTACCTGTGTAACAAACCTGCACATCCTGCATATGTACCCCAGGACTTAAAATAAAAATAAAATTAAAAATAGGCCAGGCGCGGTGGCTCACGCCTGTAATCCCAGCACTTTGGTGGGCAGGGGTGGGTGGATCATGAGGTCAGGAGATGGAGACCATCCTGGCTAACACGGTGAAACCCCATCTCTACCAAAAAGACAAAAAATGAGCTGGCTGTGGTGGTGTGTGCCTGTAGTCCCAGCTACTTGGGAGGCTGAGGCAGGAGAATGGTGTGAACCCAGGAGGCAGAGCTTGCAGTGAGCCGAGATCGCTCCACTGCACTCCAGCCTGGGCGACAGAGCCAGACTCTGTCTCATAAATAAATAAATAAATAAATAAATAATAAAATAAAAAATAAGTCAGGGTTGTGGAAGCTGTGGAATTAAGGCTCATGGGTCCTAACTTCTCAGGTAAAGAGCCAGATTATTCATTCTATTTGGTGATTATGTAAAATTAATTACAAAGCTTTTCTCTGAGTAGAAAAATTAATAAAAACTATTGCAAAAAAATCCTTTTGGGGGACTTATGAGAGGAAGGTGATTCATTAACAAAAATCATGATACCCAAATTGATAAACTTTTGATAGTGATGTTAAGGCTTGAAAATCAAATTTGCTCTTTCTTTTCCCCAGTGGGTCACCTCAACATAAATTGAGAATGCTTAATCTGAAATTAATTCTCCCAATGAAGAAACAATTCTATTTACCTGTAAACTGCTTCTTTGGGTTTAGCGTAGTAGATTACAGTAGTTTTTGTGCTCACAGGTCAAACTAGTCCATTTGATATTGATCAGCATACTGCAACTTGTAACAAGGAGCCAGTGTGTATTTGTACAGGGGTGAAAATGTGTTTTGATGTCATTGATGGCAAGAATTGTCACCATGTGTAGAGATGGGTAATACACCAGTTTTCTTTTCTTTTTTTTTCCCCTACAAGCTAGATAGAGGCTATAGATTTTAAATTTCAACAGTATAATTCAGTTTTTACCCTATATTCTCTATTGCTAATATGAATCTTTTCCAATAAAACTCTTTGAAGACAGTTCTTATGATTTGGTTTAAAACAGAGCTGGAAATCATAAGCTTTTTGTGTGATTTTCAGACACCTATATGAAAACTGACAGAGTCAAATGCCTCAATATATAATGCAATAGAACAACTGTGTTATTTGCACTTATTATGTGGTTTAGGATAATGCGCTCTTGTAAAAATATAACAATTTATCCTATATTTGATACCAAGACCATGGTCCTGGCTTGTCTTTTATAGGAGACTTGTAAATTCCTCTAGAACAGAATAGAAAACCAGCTGTCTATATAATTTATTTTAAGGTATTTGTTTAGTCATTCTGAAAATTTTTTTACTATCATTTAAAATTAATATGTACAAATAATCTTTCTAAATGGTATTAAATATAACATCTTAATTGGGAAGATACAGAAGAAAATTTCAGTCAAGATTTTGGCATGCAGAGTGGGTAGAGCAGACAAAGCACATGTTTTACAGAATGGTTTCTCAATAAGACCATTTCTTGTTTAGGTGTGACATGTTTACTCATTGAGAAAAAAACCTCTCTACCCTTATCTTTTCCTCATCTTCTGATACTTTTCTTCAGTGTTAATGAGTTGGTAAGGAAATGGATCCTGAACTGTTAATCTCTGTAACTGCTTCACTTAGTTTTACATTTCCCACAAAAACTGCTCTTGAGATTTTACGTGAAACTCAATTTACATCCCAAATTCTTCTATTTTCCTACCAAAGGAGGGATTCTTTCATATCCATACTTTTACAAAGTGTTCTTGTATAAAACTATACTATGATGATATTAAGATATATGTAATCTATATTTAAAATCCATGGAATCTAATGATTGCCTATCAAAGAGAAAAATTAAGAGAGGTTTCAGTAGCTGAAAGAAACACAAACTAATCCCAAACAGACAAAAATTTTTGAAGTGTAATATACTAGTGTTTTTGTAAAAATGTCAGTGTTTTTCCTTGAACTGTTTCTTGAGTTGTTTCACATATTGAGGATTACTATGATATCATGACAGCTAGAACAAATTATAGGAGAACAAATGATAGACCACTAAGAAAGATGAGTAGTCAACCCATTTGAAAGAGAGACTCTGAGAGGATACAGATCCTGAATTGGCATAAGGTAAAGATTAAGGAAAAATTTCACAAGACTTAAGAGACAAAAATTATAATTTTTTTTTTTGTGACAGAGTCGTCTCACTCTGTTAACCAGGCTGAAGTGTGGTGGAGCCGTCATGGCTCACTGCAGCCTCCATTTCTGGGTTTAAGGCCCCCGAGTAGCTAGGAGTACAGGTGCAGGCCACCATACTCGGCTAATTTTGGTAACTTTTATAGAGATAGGGGTTTTCCACGTTGCCCAGGCTGACCTTGAACTCCTGGACTCAAACGATCTGCCTGCCTCAACCTCCCAAAGCGGTATGATTACAGGTGTAAACCACTGCACCTGGCCTAAAAATTATATTATCTTAGTGATTTCTTTAAAATCTTGATTTATAAAAATAATAAGAAATTAAAATTATAGAAAGCATGGTGATATAATTTTGAGATTTATTTCTAAAAACAAAATGAAAGACGTCTAAGAATTAAAAACATTTTCCATTGAGGAGTGCTGATGGACCTGGGGTAGAAAAAAATGAGAATAATAAAAAATGTAGGAATTACTAGTATTTCTTATATGACTACCTCCAAGGAGGAGTTCATCAAAATTTTATCAAAATATTCTAAAATTGTGTTTTTTTAAATTTTTTGAATTTATTTTTTAACTTTTATTTTAGGTTTGGAGATACATACAAAGGTTTGTTACATAAGTATACATGTGTCACAGGATTTTTTTTGTACATATTACTTTATCACCAAAGTATTAAGTCCAGAACTCAGTAGTTATCTTTTCTTCTCCTCCTCCCTCCCTCCCCAAATTGTGTTCTTACAACAAAAAATATTACATTAATGATGGCTTGATAAGAAGTACAACTGCATCTTCAAATAAAATTTTCTCATTTTGTTTATTCCAATGCAAATCAGATTATAACTATCACTCTATGTTAAGTTACAATAATAATGCACAATGAATTTAAAATACCAGTGAATGATAACCTCAAACATTTTTGATTACCATGTTGAAAATGCCAACTCTTATTCTGCAAACAGTAGAGACAGGGTTATCAGGATATTGGAGAGATTTTGTGAGATAAAACAGTTAAAATGTAAAAGCACTTTATTTTCCTTTTAATTTTATTCAGTCAGCAATTGTGGGACTCTTCCAATGCTTCCCAAATGTTAAATTAATTAAATATTTATTGAATACCTATCATATTGAAATATTGAGCACCTACAGTATTGAATGTCATAGGTGTTGGTGACATAGGAGTGAAAAATACTGAAATTCCTTTCCTCATAGTACTTATACTCCTCTGTGAAGAGACAGACAATAATAAAAGTAAAATGACAAATGCATGTAAAGTATGCCAGTGGGTATTAAATACTATATAATAAAAGTCAGGGTAAGAGTAATTTGAAAAAACAGCTGCCTTATCCTAGTTTCTTTGTAATGAAATATTTCTTTTTTTTTTTTCTTTTTTTTTTTTGAGACGGAATCTTGCTCTGTCGCCCGGGCTGGAGTGCAGTGGCCGGATCTCAGCTCACTGCAAGCTCCGCCTCCCGGGTTTATGTCATTCTCCTGCCTCAGCCTCCCGAGTAGCCGGGACTACAGACGCCCGCCACCTCGCCCGGCTAGTTTTTTGTATTTTTAGTAGAGGCGGGGTTTCACCGTGTTAGCCAGGATGGTCTCGATCTCCTGACCTTGTGATCCGCCCGTCTCAGCCTCCCAAAGTGCTGGGATTACAGGCTTGAGCCACCGCGCCCGGCTATGTAATGAAATATTTCATTCTTGTCCTTCTTTTGTCAAGGAATTTACTAATAATAAGCTCTGAAAATATACTGGGAGACTCCATGTATAATTACACATAATTAATTTCTCTACTTTTTAACATATTACAAAGGACAGATTATGATTCTAGTAAATTTGGATCATGCAGAGAAAAAATTTCAGATAAAAGTGATTCATGAAAATAGAGACTGACATCTTGTTTCCTCTAAGAAGCTACAACTAAATAGCTGGCAAAGTGTTGAATTACCCTGTGGACACGTAAATGGGAGTCTTTGCGAGAAGTAGTTTTAATCAGAGGTAGTTTTTAACCTTTCTATTAGGACTTTTACACCACATGTAGGTAAATAGGATGGGGTACATAGTTTGTTATCAACATAGTTAATGTATTTATTGGTATTTACTGAAAACATACCTTTAAAAGGTAACTAAATTAGAAATCTGAGTAAAATGTCAACCCATTTGCAGATATAATAGGTGATTCATAATAGGTGATTAACAAACATCTTTTTCAGGGACAAGCCTGTTTCAATTAGCAGAAACTGAGCTTCTTCCATCTCTGGAGGTATTGGCTGAGTCTTGGGGCACAGGGAGGCAAAGGACCAAATCTGCTGTAGACAAAACTTTACTGGGACAATTAGAACCTAGGCAATTTTTAAAGTGTACTTTTGTAAAAACTGTTTTATATAATTCACATGTGATACCAGTCAACTATTTAAAGTGTCCAATTTCATTTTTCTTTTATGATATTCACAGAGTTGTGCAACTATCACCAAAATATAATTTTAGAAGATTTTGTCTCCCCTAAAAGAAACCCAAAACTCATTAGCAGTCACTCTCCATTCCTCCAACCTCCTGCCAATCCTAGATAACCACTTGTTTACTTTCTGTCTCTATAGGTTTGCCTATTTTGGATACTTTATTCAGACTTCTAGTGGCTAAATATTATTCCATTGTATGAAAATATACCACATTTTGTTTTTCATTCATTACTTGATGGACATTGGGTTATTTCCACAGTACATCTATTGTTAATGTAGCTATAAACATTTGTACACATTTTTCTTTGGATATATATTTTCATTTCTCTTGGGTATATACCTAGGAGTGGAATTGTTGTATCATGTGGTAGCTCTACTTTTTTGAGAAACTGTCAAACTACTTTCCAAAATGTCTGAATCATTTTACATTCCTATCAGCAATGTAGGAGAGTTCCAATTCCTTCACATCCTCACCAACAGTTGTTACTGCCTAAATCTTTTTAATTATAGCCAGTCCAGTGGTTTTTATAGTGAGATATCACTATAAAGTGATATCTCAGTGTGGTTTTTGGCTTGCATTTCTCCAATGACTAATGGTAAACGTCTTTGCATGTACCACTGGTCATGTGTACATATTCTTTGAGTAAATGTCTCTTCAAATCCTTTGCCCATGTTTTATTTGGCTATTTGTCTTTTTTATTGTCAAGTTATAAACTTCTTTATATATTCTGGATACAAGTTTCTTATTAGATATGTGACTTGCAAATATTTTCTCACATTCTATGGGTTGTCTTTTCACTTTTCTGATTGTATCATTTGGAGCACAAAATTTAAAAATTTTTGGTAAAGTCCAAATTATAGAGTTTTTCTTTTGTTGCTTATGCTTTTGATGTCATGTGATAAGCATTTGAATGTGTATGCAAGAAGCATATACTTTGTACTATGAACAATGCGTATAAAAACCTTGAATGAAATGTCATCCCAGTTCAGATACTGCCTTTGCCCATTGCCCACTAGGTGAAATGCAAAGTTCTCAATATCCTACTCAGATTTATTTTCAATATCCTACTCAGATCCTATTATCAGATCCAATGTTTGGTGCTAACCAACCATGATAGCCAGAGCTTTCCTATTCATGTCCCAGCCAATTCCCTCAGTCATTGTGCATTTCCAGATCTGTGCTTTTGCTTGTGCAGTTCCTAGCATTTAAGCTGTTCTGCTTTCCTCTTATTTGTATTCTGTAAATCATTTAACACCCTATTCCAGTTCTGCTTCTTTTTCCTTTTCTGCTCATCATGATTTCCTGTTACGCTTGACTGAGCCAGACAATGAGTACTTATTAGGAATTGTTTATATATATAACGTACATATATATAAAGTACTTATAAACAATTACATATATATAGTTTCCATATGTGTATATATAGATATAAAAACTGTAGTTTCTAATAGTTCATACATTTCTGTTTAACACTTTAAGAATATATACTCTTATTGTTTCATGGTTTCATGCTGATAAGACTTTTCTTAGTACATAACAGGCTTCTTGTGAGCAAGTCAATAGCTGCACTTCTACCATAGTGCCTGAAATGTGGCAGATGGTCAATAAGCACTTAGTGTTGGTTACTGTCTGAGACCTTTTGGAATCTTGTTTGAGTCTCATCAGTGAGCTTATGACTTTTATTTAATAATTATAATAATAAGTTATTTTACCTGTTTTGATTCAGAGGAAAAGAATGTGTGACCAAGATCACTCTGCACTTTCCTACTCCTGTAATGAGTTTAATTCACATAAATATGTTTTTCTCAGATCAGAAAGTCTTGTTTTTATAATAATGACTCAATATTGAAATCTCAGGCCTACATCAAAATTTCACAAAATCGTTGATGGTAAAGAAAATGTTGCATTGTTCATATCCTGTAGTTCTATATAAAGGTTTGGGGATTTTCTTGAATATGATCTTTAAACTTTTTCTTTTTAAAAAGCAGCTAACCAACCTACAGCCATATTAAGGTAGTGTGAAGTTTTTCCTCTTCTCTGAGTGGAATGGCAAATCAGCGGTGTGTACTTGCTATGCATGTAGATGACAAAAAGCAGTGAACTGTGCTTGAAAACTCACTTCTGTCAGTTTTAGTACAGTGTGATGGCTGTGCTAGTTTCTAGGCTGCAGTTTGAATCTCCAGCAGAAGATTATTGACACGTCTCCATAACCAACACACTTGATCTTTGGCAATGTTTTGTCCTAGCAAGTAATTTGTAAATTTGTTTTACATTTTATCAAATAATAAAAAATTTAGAGAGTATATTTCTAAATCTCTCAGGTGTAAACTCTACAGTGTTCTTGCTATTACTTTATCATTTTAATCAATTACCTTGCAGTTACATCCAAAGATAAAATAAAAGTAAAAAATGTTGAGGGAAGAGAAATCAGAAGGACATTTGTTGTGCCAATTACATAAATTTACTATAGCAGTTATCAAATTGTCGTCATTAGATTATGATTTATTTTTAGTACAGTTACTATGCTTTATTTCTGAACCCAGTACAATGTGTGACTGATAGTATGTGCTCAATAAATGGCTGTGGATTTATCCATATGTTTTTGGAATGTGCTAATATATAATGAATCTTTAATAATTTAGATTGAAAAAGTGGATTCTTAACCAATATTCAACTCACTGACCAAAAATTATATTCTAATAGAGTCATAAATAGCCATTAACGCTCATATAATATTTTATACTTGACAAAATGCTTCTTCTATCTACTGGATCATTGAGCAAATAAGTTGCATAAATTCTAATTGACCAAAATACTGGACAGACACTAAGTATACTACAGTGTAAATGTATATAGGCTTAATCTCATAGGGGATATGACTTGAATAGCAGATGCTTTGAAAATATTTATGTCTTGTAAATATGAGCCGTATAATTTTTTTTTTCTGTTTTAAAAACGACCTTGCCTCCTGTTTATACCCAGATAACACTTGTAGAATGTGGAAAATTACCCTGACAAAGAACCAGAGAAATTTTCTAGATGAGACATTCAGGAACTGGTGCTGTATCACAAGGCCACAGAAGAGACAAAGCTATTAAATAAAAATATGTAAAATTAAGTTATAGGTCACCATTGCCCACCTTTCTTCCCTGTATTCACTCCTTCCTTTCTCTCTCACATTTTCAATTTTGCCTGCATTAGATAATAAAATAATGCTACTTTAAAAAGTCATCTACATGCTCCCTGTGCACTTACACTGTGTCAAATCCGTGTTTCTCAGTATGAATTTTTTTCTTTTTGCTTGGCATATTAAGATGACTTTGGGGAGAATTTATGGATAACTTTATTCGTATAATATTATGGTTAATAGCACAGGCCTGGAGAATAAGTCTAGACCAAATTCTGACTCCATCTCTTAGTAGCAATGGCAGAAATTACTAATTTGCTACTCTGGCTTCTATCTACAATCACCTTCTCCCTAGCCATCTTCCAGTTAGGGGTGACCATGTGACACAGTTCTGGCCAATGACAAATAGGCAAAAGCCTGCTGGGCGAAACCCCTGAGGAAGCTAGGAGATTCAGCCAGTATGACCCTTTTGTCTTCTTTCTGTTCACTTTTTTTGTATATATCGTGTAGTGGTGAAGTCTTGGCTATTAGTATACTCATCACCTATCTCTATTTATTTTACCTGGAGTCCTGTGATTCCAGAAGATATAGCAGCTATCATGTAACTATGAGGCAAGTGGTACACTGTGCATGAGGGTGGGGACAGCAAAAAAACAGCCTACCTTTCCTTGTCCAACTTAGCAGGTAAAACAAACCAGAATTGCCTATCTCCAATCCCCTTTTTTACTTTTGGAAGAATAACAGCCATTATTTGTTTATGCCCCTGAAGTTGGTTTTTCTGTTACTCACAGATGAACACACTTCTAACTCCATGTCCTCAGTTTCCTCATTTATTATTTGAAAATGTTAATACTACCTACTTCATTGGGTTGGTGTAGGGATGAAAAGATGCAAGTGAGTGACTTAACAAGGTGCCTGGCTCAGAGTAAACACTCAGTCAGGGCTTGCCAGTATCATTATTTCAACTCAAATATTTTCTTTATTATATTTAATGTTAGAAATTTAGGTTTTAATGTAGATCATATGCTACTCAGTCAGCTATAACATGATATATCTCATCATCCAAGATTGTTTTCAGTGTTTTCAAGATCGTTTTGTTGAGGTATAATTGGCTACAGTAAACTGCACATATTTAGATTAGTTTAATAAGTTTTGACATAAGTATTATCCATGAAACAAACATAGGACACAGTAGAACAAAATAGAATGTGACTAATTTTGCTTGGAGGAAGAGGGGTGAGAAAAAGTTTCAGATGATCACAATCAAAATAATGACTATATACATCACCCCTGATGACTTCTTCGTTCTCCTTTGTAATCCTTCCTTTCCATTGCTGTCCATACCCTCCTCCTGCGACACCATCACTCATATGCTTTCTATCACTATAGGTGAGTTTTTATTTTCTAGAGTTTTATACAATGGAATTATATAATGTATACTTTTTGGGGGGAAGATAAGTCTGGCTTCTTTCACTCAACATAATTATTTTGAGATTCATCTATGTTGTTACATGTTTAATACTTTGCTTCTTTTAATTGCTGAATAACATTCTACTGCGTGGATATACAAATATTTGTTTTTCATCTAACGATGGAGAATTTTTAATGTTTTATTACATGAAGTATCTCTCTCCCACAGCACTTTGCCCATAACTCTTGTGGAATATTTCCCATAGTGTAGTAAATGAAGTTGTTTTCATATATTCTGCATTAGACTTTGTGACTACCCTTCAAATTGGTGAACTGTGTCTTATTTGTCCTTGATCTTCCAGCCCGTAGTATAATGGCTTCGCTTTGAACTGGCACTCCATGTAGACAAACCTATAATGTGAGGCCAAAACATTCTGTTTCTCCTCTACTCTCACCATCATCACCACTTGTTCATTCAAGTAAGGAACTTGAGAGATGTTTGTTTGCTCTTTTGTTCTAGTCAATTTTGTTTAGGTATAAATTATATATAGCAAAACTTACATATGCTAAGTCTACAGGTCAATGACTTTGAGAAACATATACATTTGTATAGCCACCAAACCAATTAAGATATAGAACATTTTCATCTCCCTAAAAGATTCATTCTTACATCTTTGAAGTCAGTATCTTGCACTAACAAGTTTTTCAGGCAACCACCGATCTGATTTCTGTCAATATAAAGTGGTTTTGTCTGATTCAAACTTTTATTTAAATTAACATTATTTAGTATGTACTTGTTTGTGTCCAATTGGTGCAATATCTGTGAAGTTCAACCATGTTGCACTTATTTGACTTTTAATTGGAGTGTCTAGTCCATTTACATTTAGTATAATTGTTGAAATGTTGGTGTTAAGTGTACTTCTTTATTGTTTTCATTCTGTCTTTCTATTTTTTTCTCTCTTTTTTCTGCCTTCTTATGAGCTGGTTGAATTTGTGTGTGTGTGTTCCATTTTATTTTCTGTATTAGTTTCTTAGATATACCTTTTATTATTGTGTTTTGGTGTTTACTCTAGAGCTTATAATATGTATCCTTAACATAGCTGAATCTATTTAAAGGCAATGTCTTATTTTTTCATATTTCCTACTTCTATAATAATATTTATTAGTATAATTCTATTTACACCTTACCCTAAATTTATATTTTTGTTTAAAACCACTCAAATGACTGTCCATTTTTTCTGGTACTAAATTTAAACTCCTAACATGGCTTGTCAAATCCATTATGTTTTGAGCTCTGTTTACGTCTCTAACAACATCTACTGTCTCTTCAACTCCAGGAATACAGGTACTAATTTTCTTCCATTTCTTCAAATATATCTTGTTGTTTCAAACCTCTGTGTCATATGTATTGTTCCTTCTGTCTGGACTACCAATCCCCTTTTGCCATCTGACACTTCAATTACATTTTTTTTTTTTTTTTGACAGAGTCATACTCTGTTGCCCAGGCTAGAGTGCAATGAATGATGTGATCTCGGCTCACTGAAACCTCTGTTTCCTGGGTTCAAGCAATTCTCATGCTTCAGCCTCCTGAGTAGCTGGGACTACAGGCACACATCACCATGCCTGGCTAATTTTTGTAGAGATAGGGTTTTACCATGTTGGTCAGACTGGTCTCGAGCTCCTGACCTCAAATGATTCACCTGTCTTGTCCTCTCAAAGTACTGGGATTACAGGCATGAGCCACTGCGCCCAGCCTGATACTTCAATTACTTTTAATCATTTTTCTGAGGAATTGTTTGTGAAGTTTCTGATCCCTTTATCTCCAGACAGAATTAATCATTCTCTATTCATTTCTACTTCTGTGCCTTACATAAACTTTTATCAAATGCTTCTTACACACGGCTTCAAATTTTGTTGGTTTCAACTCTTATCCCAGCTGTGGCTGTGGTGACCATTTCTATGAAAATGCTGCCCAGTTTCATGGGGGAGCAACCTGACAGTTCCCTGCTTCAGGCTTACTGCTTGCTCCTCCTCCTTCTGTCACTCCACAAGGATTATTTACTGTTAGTGAAGCAGTAAGGAGTAAAACATCCCAGAGATTTTGCTCAGTATTCATGCAAGTGCAACCTAGAAATGATGGGGAGTTGATTTATTGGGGCACCACCCTTGATCAATAGGAGGCAACAGTAATGAAGAAATACTTCATACTTTCTTTCCCTAAGAGGTTATTAAGGTGTCCTGCAAGACTGAATATCCAGTCGTCTGTATGGGTGACCAGTCAACTCAACATGGAATCTTTTATCGACATACCTTTCTTTTCTCCTTTCTCCCCCGTTCCCTAGCTCTGTACCTTAAGTTACATTTTTGTGTCTTACGCTTTGTATTCTGGGGAACACAGGCTAAGACAATACTTTTATTATTACCTGAATGATGATGTACTGAAATTATTTAAATTTTTCTAGCTTCCCTCAGACCAGTAATTTTTCAAAAATGTTAAAGCAGTAATATGTTAAACCTCAAAATATAAAACTGCAAAAGTAAAATTATTTGATTAAAATGGTTGTGGCAACTGAGATATTGAAAAAACAATTAAAAAATTTAGTAATATGTGAACTTCATGAGAGTTAGAAAATATATCTTATTACTCTTGTACTCCTTAGAACCTAGCATAGTGGCTGGCTCCCAACACGTAGTCAGTAATACTTGTGAAACTGAACTAATTGAACTGAGGGAAACTATAGTATAGAAAATACACATAATTTTATTTATGCTGTAGTCATTATGAGTAAATGAAAAACAAAATAAGAAATCACAAATATAGTCTACTTCTTTTTTGGAAAACGTGAGGTTTGTTAGAAAAGACAACACAACTTTTTCTGCAAGCTCAAGTTTTCCATTCTTGACTTGGTATGTAATTTTTGAACTGGTGTCCTGATTTCTGTTAAATGCCAGCAATGGTAGATTAAAATGAATTTTAAAAATATCTCCCTCATTCCTTAAACTGTTTATTAACAAAGGTGAAAAGCATGGAAAAATTATCATTTATAATTGTTTTGTAGTCACAAATGTGAATTAGGTGAGTTAAAAAGCCAAAGATAATTTCTAGAAAGTAAATATGCCACCAAAAAATAAAAGAGCTTCTCTTAGGTACTGTGATTCTAATCAGTGTTGAAGGGTGTCATCATTTCTTCAAAGCAACAGAAACTCCAAAAGGATAGATTTGTTAAATTAGTTATTATGAACAATGCTCTGTGGACATTCAGAGGTGGGGAAAAAAGGCCCAAATAAAAAAAGCCATACAATTTATACTTTAAAAAATTCAACAAGTTTTGATCAATTGACAGATACATTAATTTATTCACCCTTTATAATGATGTTGAGGTTGGCATATAGAATGCTTATACGAGAGTCTGTTTTCAACTTTAGCTAATATTTTTTTGCCAGTTATATTTTTTAAGGCTTAGAACTTTTAAAATTTTGTGTAAAACAAGTTAGCGACTGATTTCCATTTTCTTTATTGTGAAAATTGGGCTTATTTATGAGATTTGTGAACCAAATATAGGCCTAAAATACATACATTCAATCGTTCAACATATATGTCAATAACACGTATGGGTGCTGAGTGCTGAGGATTTAGTAGTGAATATAGTTTATAGATACTAGAGATGGAAGGGACACTAAGAGACAATATAGGATGGGCTGGTGAGGCATGTTTGCTGACTAATGAGACACAGACATGTAGAAAGGTTAAGTGGCTTGCCCAAGATCACAGAGTTTGTGAGCTAATTATTCCTCAGAATATGTATGATTATTCTCAGATAGCCCTTTGATTTGTACTAATACTTTCTTTAAGCATTACTGAGTGATGAACTATGGAGACAGCCAATTGCAAAAGGCAGCTGACCAAATGAGAAAACACTAAAAAGGAAGCTCATCAGAGAAAGGAAATTTAGGGGTTGACTGAGATGGAGCACAAAAAAAGTGGATCATTTCAGTTCATCTGAAATCTTTCAAACTTGGATTATTTTCCCTTGTGAGTTGCATACTATTTAAAAAATAAAAAATGAACTAATGTTGACTGAGAGTGTAACATGTGCCAGGCACTTTAATATACATTGCCTCCTTAATATTCATAATTCTGTACAATATTGTATTGTGAAGTCTGAGTGGCTGCTTCTAGGCTGGTGTTACAGTGTATGTGTCATTTCTTAGTGGGTTTTCATTGCCCAGGTTCTGATATGCAGCTTTCAGGTTCAGAAACTGGGTTATTATGTGGACACCCAGAGGTTAACAGACCCAGGCAAATTGATCCCTTCTGACCAAACTTACAAGAGTCTGATTATAAACCAGAACATCAATTTACAAATCTCTATGAGGAAATTAACTGCCAAGTAGACTGGAATACTCATGTCAGCTTGTCAGCACATTTTATTCCCTGTGGGAGAAAAAGTTTGGGGAAATAAAATTAAGGATAAAACGATCCCAAGAAAATTAGAAGTGAATTGGATGCTTTTAAAAGAAAAATTGTCATGCAGTTATTGGAGCTCAATGTGCCTTCTCCACCATAGGAATATACTTGTCTGGCTAAGGAATCTGAATATTATTTTCAGCCAGAAAGATCCCTCTCTGTCAATATATCCGAGATTATGACTGGTTATGGACTCATTAGCTGCTGTAACATGGAGCAAATTGGGAGGGCTTGAAACTTCATTCAAAACCAGCCCTCTTGGGTGGGCTAAGCATCTGCAGACGCTGGAAGGAGGAACAGAGAATCAGCATATGGAATAAGTGTAGTAATTAAAACAAAGATTATAACAACAATAATAATCTCTAATAGTGATTGAGGATCTACTGTGTGTTAAGAACTGTGCTAAGAACTTTACATCAATTACCTAACTTCTTTCTAAAAACAACTCTCTTAGATAGGCACCATTAATATTTCTATTTTCTAGATGAGAAAAGTGAAGTTTAGAAAAGTTAAAGTAATATGCTAAAATGTGGAAGTGTCTTAGCATAGGGTACCCTAGGCTGGATCATGGGCTTCTCAAGGTTAATGAGTCCAAAGCTGAGCCCTTCATTTCCTCTTGAAACATGTTCTTCTTTCAGTCAGAAGCTTCTGAGTAATTCTGGATGTCTTCCTTCCTCTGTGCTTCCCTCTCCCTGACTCAGTTACTGACATCATCAAATCCTGTGAAATTTACGGCGGATCTTCCCCATTCCTTGGTCTCTGCTGTCACTGCTCTTGTCCACATATGGAGATTCCTCCCTTGGCACCTAGCCCCTCTCTCTTGCAAAGTAGTCTGTTATTCAAATAATAATCTTTTTTTAAAATCAAGATAAATTTTTCATAATGTAAAATTTATCATGTTTACCATTTTAGAAGTGTACAATGAAGTGGCTTTCAGTACATTCACAATGTTTTGCAAGCATCACTGGTATCTAACTGCAGGACATCTTCATCACCCCCCAAAGAAACCCTCATCCATTGAGCAGTCATACCCCATGCCCATCCCCCAGCCCCTGGAAGCCACTAATCTATTTCTGTCTCTATGAATTCGCCTATTCTGGACATTTCATTTAAATGGAATCATGTATTCCTGGCCTTTTGTGTCTGGCTTCTTTCACTTAGCATGTTTTCAAGATTAACCCATGATGTACCATGTACTTCATTCCTTTTTATGGCCAAATAATTTTTCATTACACGGTTATTAAGCATTTTGTTTATCCATTCATCAGTTGATAGACATTTGGTTGTTTCTACTTTTTGGTTATTATGAAAAATGTTGCTATGAACATTTGTGTACATGTCTTTGTTTGAATGCCTGTTTTCAACTCAGCAGAATAATCTTTTAAAAACGAAAACTATGTTTTTTCTTCACTTAAAAACATGACTTCTCATTACAATCATATTGTAATTAAAATGCTTTCCCGTGGCCCACAGTGTTTGTATAATCTGCCTCTCTTTTCTCATTTAATCAGCTTTCCTCTCCCGTCAATATATTACAGCCATAGTGGTCTCTATTTAGTTTCCCCAATTTCCCAAGCCTTTATAGGGTGTTCACAGCTGCTGGTTCCTGCTCTGAAATACTTTTTCTAGTGCTTTGCGAGTTAGTTCATTTTTATCCTTCAAATCTCTAGACATAATGTTACTTTTCCAGAAAACTTTTCCCTGAGTAACTGGGTAATTCTGTGTTTCCTTGCTAATGCTTTTCTCACCTTGTAAGTACATGTTTTTTTGTGTGTGAACCATTTACAATCTGTTGCCATCATAAGACTGTAAATCCCTTAAGGTCAGGAATTAAAGTATAACTTTTTTTCATTGCTACCATCTGCACCTCTGCTTAGCACAATACTTGACATACAAGAGACACTCCACAAATATTTGTTGAATAAATGAATAAAATGAGAAAGGTCATAGGTATTGGAAATGAGATAGAGTAATCCAATACATAGTGATAGAGGTGCACTAAGAAGAAGGAAGAGTGGGGCGGTGGAGAATTTTTAGTTTCATGAATATTTAAAGATCTAGGCAGCTGCATCATTAAATGATGGAACAGGCCAATTGATCTGGGAATTGTGGTTAATTTTTCTCTCTGTAGGAAGAAGCAGAGCTTGGCAAGAACAATGTACATACAGTCCTAGTCTTAGTATTTTACTAGGCACATATTCAAGACTGGAACTCAAGAACAGAGAACAATGCCAATCTCAGGGTCTAGTTACCCAAACTGTATTCAAGAAGGGAATTTGGTCAAGGAGTCAAAGCAAAACCTCTGGAAATAAAATCAGAGCTTAGCGAAAAAAAGAACACGTTTAATTTGATATCAGTTCTGGAGAGGTTGACTAGATTTCTTTAAATCTCATCTGTCTACAATGAGGATTGTTTCCAGAAACCTGGCTGGGACTGAGATTATAGCCATAGCTTTTGGGATAGGAAGGATGGAAGAGATTGGAAACTAGACTGGACTTGACAACCCCTAAATTGTGTTACAGAAACACTAATGAACTTAGGTTCTTCAGATTATCAACCTCCTGTTTGTCTCAATATTTTATCCTTATTTACTTTGACATGAATTGACTGTGGTCAAATTATGTCATGTCTCTTTGTCTCAATTTCTTCATCTACAAAGTGGGAGCTTTGGGCTGAATATGACCACCAAGGTCCTTTCCAGCTATGAAAATCTATGAGCCTCTATGCCACAGTTTCTGAGTTTCAAATTTTCACTCTAAACAATTGATGTTGGCTGTTTCTTGATGATCTCATTAGTAAACAGTCTTCACAGACACGAGATGTGTTATGTGTAGTCTTTGAGTCCTTTTTAGCCCCTTTTAGACAGAATAGCATTTCTTGACATGGTTACTTGACTTGGGAAAACTGCATATTTGGGACCAATAGCTCTTAATCTGCTGTCTAGAGACAGAGCTTCAGAAATAAAAAAAAATTAGTAATATTTAGTAGCAAAATGGCCTAAATTATTATTTAGCATAGTGGTTGCTTAATGGTAAACACATTGTTAAAGATCATTAAATTTCATAAAGTTAAAAGATCGTTAAATTTCATAAAGTTAACATCTAAAGTATTTTTTCACTGAAACTATTAGATCGATCCATTTTCTGAGGATTTTATTTTGATTCTTGTCTGAACACAGAATTGAACTAGTTGAATAGAAGGAAACAGGTCTCTAAATTAAAAGATTAGACTAAGTCCTCCTTAATCTCCACTGTGTAGTGAAACATAATAAAAATGAGACTTGGTCTGTCTAAAACTAGAGATGTGAGGATATGGAAAAATATTGTGCAGAATCTGGATTTTATGAAAATAAATTTTTATTTGGAAAATGGAAATAAAATATTAAAAAGTATAAAGTTAATTTTTAAAGATAAGCTCCATCAAATTCAAGACACTTGTGATGATACCAGCCATTTAGTCTATCCCTAAAAAACTGAGGGTTCTGGGAATTTAATTCAGTCAACGCAGTCTTTAGACTATTAACTGAAGAAAAATGGGTTTCTTTTATAGATTTTTTAAGACTAAGAAACAAAAAGAAGTTAGAAGGCACCAAATCAGGACTGTAAGGTGGATGTCTAATGACTTCCCATTGAAACCCTTGCAAAATTGCCCTTGTTTCTTAAGAGGAATGAGCAGGTGCATTTTTATAGTGGAGAAAGACTGGTGAAGCTTACCCAGGTGTTTTTTTGTTTGTTTGTTTTTGCTAAAGCTTTGGCTTGCTTTCTCAAAAACATTCTCATAATAAGTATATGTTATTGTTCTTTGGTCCAACAGAGAGTCAACAAGCAAAATGCCTTGAGCATCCCTAAAAACTATTGCCATGACCTTTTCTCTTGACCAAAACACTTTTGCTTTGACTGGACCGCTTCCACCTCTTGGTAGCCATTACTTTAATTGTAGTTTGTCTTTAGAATCATAACTAAGTATCATCTACTGTTACAATTCTTTGAAGAAATGCTTCAGGATCTCAGTCCCACTTATTTAAAATTTCCATTGAGAGCTCTGCTCTTTTCTGTGGCTGATCTGGGTGCAATGGTTTTGGCACCCATTGAGTGGAAAGTTTGCTCAGAGGTTTCAGTGAACCATGCTTGCGCTGCTGCAATCCAGCAGCCTGAGTGACACAACAAGACCCTGTCTCAAAGAAAAAAAAAAAAAAGAAAAGAAAAAAGAATGGTTGATTAACCAATAAATATAGAAGAAATAGTAAAGGTAGAAAATCACCATTTTGCAATCATTATAAAGTGATTTATTCAGAAGAATAATCAATAAGCTAAAGGTTTGAAGAGGAACAGGATATTTACATATCATCAAAGTATCTCCCCGGAGGTTGCTTACTAATTACAAAATGAAAAGTGGAGAAGCCTGACCAATGCCACCTTATTGAGTAGTCAAAGTTAACATCACCAATGATGAAATAAATTGAGATGTGATTCCTGGAATGTTATACTGAGAGATATACAACATTGTTTATGCAGTATTCCTGCCAAAAAAGCATAATCTGAATCTAACCAAATGGAAACATCAGACGGAACCAAAGGGACATTCTTTAAAATAATCCCTCGGTGATCTAGAACTAGAAATACCATTTGACCCAGCAATCCCATTACTGGGTGTACACCCAAAGTTTTATAAGTCATTCTACTATAAAGACACATGAACACATATGTTTACTGAGGCATTATTCACAATAGCAAAGACTTGGAACCAACCCAAATGTCCATCAGTGACAGACTGGATAAAGGAAATGTGTCACATTTACAGTGTGGAATACTATGCAGCCATAAAAAAGGATGAGTTCATGTCCTTTTTAGGGACATGGATGCAGTTGGAAACCGTCATTCTCAGCAAACTATCACAAGAACAGAAAACCAAACACTGCATGTTCTCACTCATAAGTGGGAGTTGAACAATGAGAACACATGGACACAGGGAGTGGAACATCACACACCAGGGCCTGTTAGGGGGTCGGGGGCTAGAGGAGGGATAGCATTAGGAGAAATACCTAATGTAAATGACAGGTTGATGGGTGCAGCAAACCACCGTGGCATGTGTGTACTTATGTAACAAAACTGCACATGTACCCCAGAACTTAAACTATAAAAGAAGATCCCTTGGTACTTCTGAATAATTTCAATGTCATGAAAAACCAAATGTGAAGTGTACCAGATGAAGGAGACTAACAGACATGCCAACTACATGTAATGTGTGATCTTGAATCTGAATCAGAGAAAAAAATTCTGTAAAGGACATTATTGGGATAATTAGAGGAAAATAAATATAGGCTGTATATTAGATAAGAGTATTGCATAAATGTTGAATTCCTGGATTTGATAAATGTACTGTGGTTATTTATGAGAACATTTTTTCTCAGGAAATGATCACTGAAGTATTTAGTGATAAAGGTACATAATTCTGCAAGTAACTCTTAAATGGTTCAGCAAAAGTATTTTGTTGTGTGCGTGTATGCACATGCACACAGAAAGAGAAATCAAAAGTGGCAAAATGTTAACAACTGAGAAATATGGTTAAGTATACAACAGTTCTTTGTTTCATTCTTCTGTCAGTCTGTTTTGTGCTGCTGTAACAGAATACCGCAGATTGGATAATTTATAATAAACAGAAACATAGTGGCTCATAGTTGTAAAGGCTGGGAAGTCTAAGATTGAGAGGCCGCATTTGGTGAGGACCTTCTTGCTGCATCATAATTGCAGAAGGCATCATATGGTGGAAGGGCAAAGAGAGGTGGAGAAAGTAAGCAGCAAATAGGGCCAAACTTATCCTTTTATAAGCAAGCGACTCCCTTGTTAACAGCATTAATTCATTCGTAAGGGCAGAGCCCTCATGGCCTAATCACCTCTTAAAGATCCCACTTCTTAATATGGTTACAATGGCAATTAAATTTCACCCTAAGTTTGAGAGAGGAAAACTTTCAAACCATAGTCTTTTCCAACTCTTCTGTATGTTTGAAATTATTTCAATATAAAAAGTCTTTAAAAAGAGTGATTATTAATCAGCTGCCTGAGCAAAGATATTATCTTTGGCTTGAGTCACTCATCACAGAATAGAAAGCATTTGACATTGCCAGAATGAAGCATGGATCCCATGAGACAACTGACTGCAGAGCTGGAAGATGAACTTGCAGTATTATTTGTCAGTATAATTTAGAAAACAAGGTTGTGCTTCTTAGAACTCTCCCAGATGATTGCTACCATATATGGATAATTCATTTTATAAACATTAATGAAGTTCCAATTTTTTATATTACATATATAAAAGTTCCTCTCTCTATATATATATAAGAACTAGCCCCACTGGAATTACAGTGATGGGAATTTAATACAGAGAACAGTCTCTGACAGTTGTGAGGGGCAACAGCTACATAACAAAATGCCAGGATAATGCAGCTGTGAAAGTAAACATGGAGAAAAAAAATTAGCAGAGAATACAACAATTCAGACAATTTTGCAGTATGATTTGGTGGAGAGGAATGACAATGAGGCCCACAAGTTTTCCACTTGATTGGGGTGGAGGAATGGAGTGAAAGAGTACTCCAGGCAAAGGGAGCAGAGGCAGTAGACATAAGAGCTAGGGGTGCCTGGGGATTTTTAAGCAATTTAGTATTGTAGAAGTAAAATACAGTTTTTTGATGTTCAGTTTGTAACAATACAAAAGAAATTAGTTGTCAGTTAAGTTATGAATATTTATAAGACATTAAAATAGTATAAAATAATTAACACTGGAAAACATGCAGTACTAACTGATCCTTTGATAAACTGTTTTTATTGTGTATGCATGGCGTCTTATTAAACATGGAATTCCTCCTTTGACCTTTGTACCTTTTGCAGTAATTTTCAGACTTGAATAATATATAGACTCTTTTTAAAGGAAAGAAATTCCCATAATTCCCAAGAGTCACATGTTCAGCTAACTAGTGGTTGACAGGTCTTAGTTTGAGAAATACTGAGTTGAAGAATGGAAGAAGGTTTTACTTTATAAAAGTGTTATTTAATTACAAATTACAACTATAAAAAAAATATGTTGTTTTCAGTCAGCAAAATTATTTTGGATTATTGAAATAATAACAAAATAATCAAAAAGCAAATACAAAACAATTAAATACTTTGTAATCTTTGAGTCAAAAGCTTAATCTTAAATATGTAAGTTTTACATAAATTTGTAAGTCATACATCCAGACACCAATCAGTACATGGAAACGGGCCTGAATAAACAGTTTATTTACAAAAGATGAAATAAAAACCATAAGCATTTAAAATGTTCATGTTCAGTAATAACTACAAAAAAGCAATTTAAAATAAAAGACTACCTTTTGACCCGTAAAATTAGTAGATACTTAAAAAAATGATAACATGTTGAGAGTTTTTAATAATAGAAAAAATCACAAACAATCTCAATATCCAACAGTATGGAAATAATTAAAATATGCATTTAAGTAGTATGACATTACTTGGACATTAAAATATTTTTGAAGAACTGAATATAAATGCTTATGCTATCATATGATATGCAAAAAAAAGCAATGAACAAAAAATATAAATTCAACCTTGTCCAAATATACATAGAAGATCTAGATAACTCTACTATGGTTATGGACGTCATTAACATTTTAATAGTAGAAGCTGGGTGAAGGGTACATGGCAACTCTCCGTCCTATTTCTGCAGCTTTTCTGTAAGTCTGAAATTATTTCAAAGTGAAAAGTTAAAAAATATACATAGAAAAAATACTGCAAGGAAAAATATCAAAATTTTAGCAGTGGTTTCTATGTGGTAAAATTGAGTAGCTTTTCCCCTTAATTTGGAAAAATGATTTTCTTTAACTTGAATTTTTATAGAGTGATATGCCATGTAATTTAAAATGCCATATAATGCCATTTAACCCTCCTCCCAAAATTAAAACAGAAAGAAAATGCTGAACTCAAAACAAAAATATCATCCACCACCATTTGGTAATCAGTGTGGCAGCAAAACATAAAACATAAATGTAAATGTTACATGGTGCATGCGGATGGAAGATAAGATAGAGTATCAACTGGTTAGGGATGCATTTTACAGGTGGAATGTGAAGTGTGAAAGTAGATAAAGGATAAATATAAGGACTGAAATAGATTTAGGAAGTTGTGGCACTAAGAATTTCATTTCAGTAAAAAGAGGAGAAAGGCTGCTTCTCCAAAGGTAGAAAATATCTGCAGTATTTTATGTATAGGAGAGAATTAGGCGAATTCTCTGAGTTTTGGGGGAGGGTGAATTATAGTAAGTTATGAGAGCATTCCCAAAAGGTTAATTGTTAATGAGTAAAAATAATTTGCTTTGGATAACTATCTTCATACTTGTTTTTATCACAGACTCTTTTCTAAGCAACTCAAGTTTGCAGTGATTCAGGCCTACTTCTGAAGAAGCAGCCTTTTATCTCAATGAATGACACAGGTAAACACCTACTTGAATTAAGTTCCTCTTGATCCAGACTTTTGTGCCAAACATTTTTCTTTGTTTAATATTAAATAAGGACAAATATAAAAATGAATATATACTATGTTGTCATTGGAAGCTGCACCTGAAAAACTACGGCATGTTAGACCTTGTGGTTCTCAGTCTTTGCCTGTCTCAAGATTCTGAGGTGCATTAAATCTTCCTTTCTATACCTGGACTCCCTATAGGAGTGATTCTTGGGAACATGGCAAGCTGTTGGTATGTGGTTTGTAAAGGAACATCCTCAGGCACACTCATGTCAATGCTGAAACTGTTCCCTTTCTCTTGCATTGCCCCGTCTCCCTAAGAGTTATTGGTAGAACCAGAATCTTTTCGTTTTCACAGTTTATCCTAGATGATTATTGTTTAGCCCCCTTTCTCATATTGAGACAAAGTTACAACTTGCTCCTTAGAGAAACAACACTGTGTCAGAAATTGTTCTTTGGAGAGGGAGTGTGAAGCTTTACTTCAAACTTAGCCCTGATTCAATTTCTGTCCCCACAGTTAGATTTTAAGCCCCTTACAGGCATAGGTTAGGTCTTATCCATCTTTTTACCTTCTTCAGACTTAGTCTTTGACTTTTGAAAATGTAGTTACTTACCGAATGTTTATTGAAAATGAATACCATTTCCTTAAGGGCAAATTGTATTCCTTTGTGAAGTTAAATCTATCTCTTGCTATGAAAAAAAAGTAAAATGTGGCATAAGTACAAATTAAAGTAGAAAATACAGAATGTAGAGCTTAAAGTTAAGCAGCAGCTTCGATCTTGGGCTGAGTATATAAAAAAGATTGAGTTACTAAAAACAAGATCTAAAAGTCTGTCTAACAAGATTCTTAAAAGAGGAACCAAGAATATATTTGAATCTACACATGTTCCTCAAGGCTGCAAATACATTGTACTATATGGACAGTCACTGACGGGCATTTATCTGATCCTGTGAACATGTTACAGGGAATTCTGTGTCCAGAGCCTCTGCCCTTTAACCGTGGATTGCTTCTTGTTTCTTAAGTATGAAAACTGGAGAATGACAGACTTAGAGAACATTTTCTCTTATGCATAAATACAGCATTATTAACATACTCACACCTATAGAAGATTGTTTTAGAATTTTAGATTTGTTTGCTCATCCATAAAAGAGAATAATAATAATTATCTCACAGACTGAGGTAAGGATTAAATTGGCACAGTGCCTGAGAAGTAGTACCTATATGCTCAATAAATGGTGTTTTTTTCTCATTATTATTCACAGATAGAAATTCAGAAGCATATTACAAAGGGTTAGGTGAATTTAATATAGAATTACCAGGGCAATATTATACTTCAGCTACATTATAGTTTAGATTGGTTTATGTGAGCTTAAAGCAAAGTATTGCTACCACGTCTAACAATACTGTAAGGGAAAATAATTTCTTAAAACTATACAACTGGCACGCTCTTGGAGTTTTGGAGCTGCTCATAAGTTGGGGGTTTCCTAGCTGTTTTCCATGTTGCTCATTTATTTATCTCTTTTTTTCTGAATATTGACTATTGTTAATAAATAACTTAGATATCACACCTTTCATCATCAGAAATAAGTCATTGCTTTCACAGTGACATCTACTTTTTAAACATTTCCACTAATCATTGTTTCTGTTGGCCTCCATTTATCGTCAAGTAGCTTGCATGTCTTTGATCTTAAGTTAATGAATGACCTCCGTAGCATTTATGAGTCAGACTTCTTGGGCTTGAGCCATTACTCAGTTTACTGTGTAAGGACATTTACTTTTCATTTTTAAATTCAATTTTTTTTTGCAGTTTTTACATATGCAGGGAATGAAACACCATGTTGGCTAGAAATTTGTAATAAAAATCATAGAAAATAACATAGACTTGGCAAAACTTTATTCACTCATAGAACACTTGGATACTTGTTGGAATGGAACAGAAAAGCTGGCAACACTACCAGCACCACCACTATCAATAGAAAACATTCCTTAAAAATAAAGTTGCCTGTGAAGCTGTGCTAGATATTATTAAAAGAGAAACACATTGAGAACAGTGACCTCAAATTACTTATATGGAGTTGACACGTGGAAAATAAAAACATTAGGCTATATCCACAGGCATTGTGGTTTTCATTACATGTAGGTAAGGTACAAATGAAATTTCGATATGTGAAAAAGGTTAATTATCTGACTCAAGTAGAGATTAGAGGTAAAGTTTAGGACGTTTTATGTCTTGCACAATTGATGGATAATAATAACAATGTGACTATATTCTCTTGAATTCGTCAGGGGATAGACCATTTAAGTTTTGGTGTCCACCAGGACACAGACAGGCAAAGTGACAGCTGTTACTCTTTGGAGTGAGTTCTTCAGAGCAGACTTAGACCCTGGCTAAGCCTGGTGCTTAAAACCCTGGTGCTCTTGGGGCAAGCAAATGCCTTGGAGTACCTTTCAGAATGTGCCATTGGCTCCTGTGACCGGGGCATGGAGGGGAAACACCAATATTATTATGCAGATAGCTCCAGGCCCATGTATGGTTTCAGGAACAGCACAGAGGAATGCCTGGGATACCTAAGATGAGACTTGGATATATTAGAACCAAAAATTGCCTCAAAGAGGAACAATACATTTTATCGGAAACTGATGTGAATTTTGTTTCCAAATTTGTGTGCCAGTAACAAAGCCAATAGACATTTAAATAGGATTTGCAAGCTGACAGTTTACCCAGACTTTCTACTTTAGCTTAAATTGGAGTGCCTCATTTTGTTCCTTCTTCATTTCTGTAATTGAAAAGAAGCCTTTATAGTATGTCTAAAAGCACACTAAGGATGTATTTGTATTAACATCTTAATTTTGCTAAGTGCCAATAAATGCTATGCCTTATCTTCACTTTTCCATTAGGAAATTGCCTAAAAGACAATGCTTTATTGTAAAATTTAAAAATTGTATTGTAAGTAGTATTTCTAGAGACAAGAAGCTATCTAAATCTATTTCAAAATCTGCATCTATATCTACATTTATGTCATATCTATATGTTTTCCAGTGGTCACACCCTCAAGCATACTGATACAGAATACAGAGGTTGAGATGTTTAGATGCTATTACTAAGGTTAAAAATTGTATCATAAACATACACACACATAAAAAAGACTGCAATAAATGAACATAAAAACAATAAACACTTTTTTTCCTCCTACCCTAAGACAAACATAACTAATCAAGATTCATCTGTTTATTCTCAGATTTTCTATTCTACTTCCATGGTTGGTCTCACTCCTGTAGCAGTGTTGGTATCAACACTGGAATATTACAGAGAAGATTAGCATAGCCTTTTGCAAAGATGCCTCACAAATTTGTAAACTTGCCGTGTTTTTGCATAGTTAATTACTTCTTTCTTTGTGTTCCACTAGCACAGTGTATGTATATTAGCTGTCATCTACTGTATTATAATTATTTGTTTACTTCTCTGTCCCCCTCATAAAACAGAATCGCTAAAGAAATTATTTTTTATATTCAGAGTGGCCAGCACAGTGCCTAGATTCTATAAAGCATCCAGAAAGTGTTTAATAAGTGAAAACAAAATGAAAAAAGTTTTATAGTTTTTGTGTAAGAAACAAGAAACAACTCTTTATATACATCATGCCAAAGCAGAAATGCATTCTGAAACAATTTCTTGCCTCCTCACCTTGTAGTCCCAATGGCAGAAATTCTATTTTAGTGTGACGCCCACTGGCCACCCCCTGCTGATAACTAGTGGACACAGTTCAGTTTGATGATGGGCAGATGGACAAGCCTGCTGTTGTCCTTGGCCATAGACTGTTTCTGCCTATTCTCTTAGGTGCATCAAACATGCATTTCTTTCTCTCCTCCTTTTTCAGAATTGTACCTACTTGCTTCTAAAACCAAATAGAATGATATATTTGCAATATTAGATGCCATAAGCAGGCTCTGGAAGAAAGAGAAGCAAAAATACTTTGAGAGATACATGTTATCTAACACAAAAGAAGTGGACTCAGTGGAAAAGAGGCCATGACACATTGCTATTATTCAACTGATGAGGGATAGATTTTCCCTCTTTCTCTTCCACCGTAATGAGATTGATTAGAAGAGAAAGTTGCAATATATTTCTGGAAAAGGAGATCCAGATTATAGTGCCAATTTGAATTGTTCAACTAGATGATTGCCTAGGGTTGTAATTCATTCAAATTTCACATATAATTACATACATAAGTAGTAGTTCCTTCAAATTAGCAATGCAAACAATGGTTGCATAGAAAAGACACTGGCATGTTACTTACGTTTTTAAACTATATACAATATTCAAAATCATTTGGCATAGATATTTTCTTTACTAGTAAAAAGAAAATGGGAGAAGAAAATAATTATTATTCATTTAGTTTTTTTTATCATGGGCCAGGCATTTTTATGAAGACACTTTTTCTATGTTTTTTATGTAATCCTCACGACTCCACTGTGAAATTAGTTTTATTATGATTATTTTTAAAAAGAGAAAAGTTAGACTGAGAGATACGAAGTAATTCACTCAAGGTTACAGAGCTGGGACGTGACCAAGCTGTAATTCCCAATCAAGTCCTTTCTACTCTTAAACTCATTTTCTACCTACTGTGTTGGATTTAGCAAGCACATAGTCATTTCTCAAGGTTTTTTTTGTTTTGTTTTGTTTTGTTTTGTTTTGTTTGTTTGTTTTAAGAGATGAGGTCTTGCTTTGTTGCCCAGGCTGCTCACAAATTCCTGGGCTCAAGCAATCCTCCCACCTCTGCCTCCCAAAGTGTTGAGATTACAGGCGTGGACCACCGCTCCTGGCCTTGGGTATTTATTATGAAAGTCGTAGTGTTTTAAAGGATTTCCAGTAATTGTGAATGGTGTCTTAGATGCCAACTACTACAAATGTTTCTGGTGAGTGAGTTGGGGTACTTGTACTCTTTTCCAGATGATTAAATCTATTGCCTGAAAAACTCATTCAGTAATATTGAAACTAGTAGGCCTTACAAAACCTAAAAAGTTAGCACCAGGTGGCCCTAGATAGGATCCCACCCTGCCTCGATAGTGTCCCACCCTGATAGGGTCCCACCCTGCCAATTCCGGGAAACAACTTCATGAGGTCCCACCCTGCCAATTCCAGGGGTCTCACCCTGCCTCGAAGTTCCCGGAATTATCAACTCCAGGAAAGAACCTCATAAGGTCCTGCTCTAACCAATTAAACCAAGACCCCTTGCTCAGGCTATAGCTAGACCCAATCATTTTACGCCTTAAGCTCTGTTTGAATTTCGCGCCATAAGCTGTGTTTGAACTTGTGTTAGCCTATATAAACAGCCTGTAACAAGCAGTCGGGGTCCCAGGACCAACTTAGAGCTTGGGACCCTAGCGCGCTAGTAATAAATAACTCTCTGCTGTGAACCTCGTGTCGGTGATCCTTCGCGACGACCCCTGCCCGGGAGGGAATCGAGAGTTCGGTTCCAACAATATGACACAGGGGAAGCCATCCATGATTTTTGTAATGACTAGGCTAGAAAGCAGAGTTCTCCAATGTTTCCTTTACCTTCTTTAGGAAATACTAGTTTACTTTCTAGAAGCCAAAATTTGTCCTGGCTACCCTGTTTGTCTAAAGGTACCATGCCCAGCTAGCATGGTGGGATATGGCTGGAACTCTTGGTGACATTCTTGCTTTGACTCCAATTCATGGTATACCAATAATCTTTGGGCTAACTTAGGGGGCTAAGGTGAGAATCATTCCAGCTTTGTGGCTGGATTTTTCTGAGGGCCATTGGCATTGTTTCTGTGCATACCCACACAATGGAAGAACCCCATAACTGACTGCCCTTTTGCATGGAGGAGGGGCAGCACAGACCCTGAACTTCAGCTGTGGATTCAACATTTCTCTCAGGGTGGTGGCAGGGTGCATGCTGAGGAGAAGTGATTCTGTGTACTTGCTGCTTTCCTCCTTCTTCCCTCAAATATGCATCAGGCTCACCTTCTCAGGGTGAAAGGACAAACTATAGGACCAACTGCTGGTACCTTGTGACTAAGTAACGTACTTGCTAAAATGGATTAACTCTGTGAAGTAACAGAACTGCCAGTTATCCTGGTTTCCTTGGGTAAGCAGACAGTGCCAGAGCCCATTTCTAACTGTGTTAGATGATGATTTTTCTTAAAAAAAAAAAAAAAAAAAAAGCAGCTTCAATTATAGTATGCCTAAAAAATGAGAGTTAATCAAGACAGAATTGTCAATTGACTAGGTACAATTTGACAAGTCAGTTTTTATTCCAACTGCGTTATAGAGGTGATTTTAATATTTGGAAACTGTGATTCAGAGAGAGGCTCCAGAAAAATTATAATGTGGGCATAATTTCCATAGTGCGGAAATGGTCATTATATTAAAGTAGATGTTTATCTCTCTCTCACCTCTTTTTCACATTTTTCCAATTCTGTATGTCTGCCTATAATTTAAACTGAGTAATTAAAGCTATGCTTAAAATGCTTTGTCATTCATAAAGGAAAAGTCACCTTTAAAAAGTTGATTCAGTAATGGAAGTTATTTCAGAACTGGATTTGAGCCCAGTTCCTATTAATGAGGACTATTTTCCTTTTCTTTTTCTAGGACAGCAGAATTAGAATAATCTGTTTTGTCTATTCCCAGTCATGACACATTCTAGGTTTAGGTAAATAAACTGAACTAAAAAATAACAGGCTAACCAACGCTGTCACTTGACTTGAAGCTGTCGTTTTTCATTTCAGCATTATATTAATGAGCATTAATATGAAAACTCTCTGTCAAAGGTTTGCTTCTTATGTTTTGATTGCTTTAGAATGAAAATATAGGTACTGAATTTCAGAAATGGAGTAGGAGGGGCAGAGAGCCCTGGACAGAATCAGGAGGCTGGCTCAGGTCTTGGTTCTGTCACCATGTATGACCATGTATGTACCTGGACAAATAGAGCCCGGCTCTGTTTTTTTTTCTTTTTTACATAAGTGACTCCATTCTGATTCCAACGACTTTAACAAGTGCTTTGTAGAAGGTAATCACTTTAAAATTTTAAATATCTGTTTCCTTTACCTTTAGAAGCAGAATGGTTAGAGTAAGTTAGGATGGCAAATAGATGTCCCCTTTTCTGCCAGCTCTGATCAATTGATAATGCCTGTCTCGAGTGCTGCATGGGGATGATGGTGAAGCCCTTTGCAGATCCAGTTGGCAGGAGGACTCAGGGCAAAAGAGCCAATTATTTTTCATCCTTGAACTTGACAACTTCTTGGGTAATTATCTGCTTCTTTTATGACTTTCGCAATTTATTCTTATGTTTTGCAGTTCAAGAAATGGTCTCTTCATAGTTTACCTAAAGACATTTTGAAAATTTGAGACCAAGGATGCATAGTCTTTGAGATCATCTAATCAAAACTAGGATATGTTAAAAAGTGTGTCAACCTAAGTAACAGAGAGGCTCTCTAAAAGAAAATATTCAAGAATAGGGCATTGCAATGGGGAAGTGTGCATAGTAAACTATGTGTGTATTCAGCGAGTTTACCTGACATAAGGAAGACAAAGAGTTTTACAGAAAAAATGAGGATATTACATAATTTTATTGAAATGATTACCCTTGGCTACAGAGACAAATAACAAGGATAACATCAGTCTGAGGTTGGACACAAGGGTGCAGTAGCCTTCCTGCAAGGTTTTGGTTTTTGCAGTCTTTTGTGATAGGTTTTGTAATCAGGTATACAAGTGTGAGAGCCTTTCTTTTAATGCCTTCTCTGGCTCTATTTGTCAGATTTTTTTTTTTAAACATAAGGGACCCCATTTTGATTCCAACAGCCTTAATGGGTTATTTGTAAAATGTAAAGTGCTATTTTTGTTATTTGAGGACAACATGGATAATTAATGACAAGGTTTTCTATTGTTTCCTTTGGGGCCTCGTTCCTCCAATTTTTCATGGAATATTTATTGCATGAATGACACAGACTCTTTCAGTAAATTCCTTAAAAGTTACTCATTCTACTGATGCTAGATTAAGATAATTAAGTGCTTAATTGTATGGCACAGACAGTAAACAATGTAGACATTGAGAGAACTAGAGAGCCAGAATCATCAGAGTCATTCAGTCATCAGAGAACATTAAAGGAAAAGGCAGAACTTGAGCAGGGTCTAAAATGGGCTGAATTTAGGCAGAAGGGCATCTTAGAATTGGGGTATAATTTGAGTAGAGCATGGAATGAGACATAAGTGCAATTTGTGGCAATGAACAAGAAGTAGAAACTGTTTCAATAAGGAAAGTTTAGATTGCTGATTATTAGTAATAAGATTAATATCAGTAACAGTTAACATTTATTCACTTATTCATCCAACCAATATATAATAAATTTTTGTATTTTTGGTACAGATGGGGTTTCACCATGTTGCCCAGGCTGGTCTCAAACTCTTGAGCTCAGGTTATCTGCCCGCCTTGGCCTCCCAAAGTGCTGGGATTACAGGTGTGAGCGACCACACCCAGCCCCAACCAACATTTTTTGAGTGCATATAATGTGCCAAACTCTATACTGAACACTGGGGATACAGCTCGTAGCAAAATGGACAAAAATCTTTGGCAGCTTTATAGCTCCTATATTCTAGTGGAAAATGATAGTAAACAAAGCAACTATTTAAATATGTAGTATGTTAGAGAATAATAACTGCAAAGGAGAAAAATAAAGCAGGGAAGGGGACAAGGGAATGGTAGGGGTGGGTTGCAGTTTTGGATAGAGTGGCCAAGGAAGGCCTTATTAAGAGGGTAATGATTGTGTTATGACCTGAAGCACCACAGGCCAGACATCTTGGCCAGTGAGCTACTTACATTATTATAGTTTATTTAATTTTCAGAACAATCATATGAAAATAGGTACTATTATTGCCCTCATTTTATAGATGATAATCTGAAGCATAGGCAACTGAAGTAACGTGCAAGTGTAAACGGCAATTAAGTGTAAGAGCTGGATTTTAAATCTGGGAAGTTAATTCCCGAGAGTATGCTTCTAGTTTATAAAAGTCTGGATAACAAAAATCATTGAAAGAGCTATCAGCAGTCAAAATGATAGAATTTTAGAACTGGAGAGAAACTTACTGATTGTCTAATCCAGTGGTTTTCAACCACCTGGAGAGCTTGTTAAAACTCAGATTTCTAGACCCCACTTCTGAAGTTTTTGATTAGGTAGGTCTAGGGTGAGCCCTGAGAATTTGCATTCTAACAAGTTTCCGGGTGATGCTGATGGTTTCCATTGATGGTTTAGGCAACACACTTTGGGAATCATTGGTCTAGTCATGTAGCACATTCAAATTACTGAAATTAGCTACTCTCTATTGTTTTGGCTCCCGGCATTCTGTGCCTTGTTTCTTACCCACCTCTTTCTTGAGTATATAGGGACAGAGGCTTTCTTAATCTATTTACCACACAATAAAGGTTTAATACATGTCTATCATTGAATGACTAATGTGGAAGAGAAGAGGGAAGCACTGAAAGTTTTGACCAGCAAAGTGACATAATGAAAGCAGTATTTTAGGAAGATTTGTTATTAGGAATGGTAAGATAAAGAGATTGGAGATATGAAGATTTTACCATAGCCAGGTCTGTGTAGAGCTTTGCCATTCAAAGTGTGACACAGACCAGCAGCATTGGCATCACCTGGAGGCTTGTTAGAAACCCCAAGTCTCAGACCCCACTTTAGACCTACTGAATCAGAATCTATGTTTTTACAAGATCCCCAGTGACTCATATGCATGTAGAAGTTTAAGAAACACAGCTTTAGGACATCAAATGGTTGATGCCTGACCTTGCAGGGTAGCCCTAGATGATCAAGCAGCAGCAGCATATATGAATGGCTGAGCAGGTCAGCTTTTTCTCAAGCATATTTCTTGGGATACCAGTTCTCTGAGATCTTAATTGCCAAAAAAGTTTGGCAACATATTTTACAAGATAAATATATACAAATTAAAAATAATTTTTTAAAATGTTTGGCAAATACCAGGTTAAATATCAGATTAAACAGAGATAAATAAGTCTATTTATGGACAGGCTTTAAAAAATCTTTTAATATGCTAATACACCACACTTTCTGAATCTCTAAGAGAAAAGCTGTGTTGTATAGCTGCTTCTACATTTATTGCTCATGAAAGGCAATCTGGAGGGCATCTTCCCATGTTATTGTTCTGTGGAGTGCATCTTGATAAAGCTGCAATAGGCCATTTGTGGTTATTAGGGTTCTAGACTTGTCAGGTTTTCTAATCTCTGGGCAGGAAAGTACCTTACACTTTCTAACTTTAATATCCATTAAACTTCTTCACTTTAATACTCATTAATTTTCTGTTCAAATGCCCCACCTTTCCATCGCTGGTCCAGGTGTGTGACCTTACTTCTGACTCACTTTAATGGCTGAACTGTATTTATTTGGACAGTTATAGGATGGGATTGTAGGAAATCCCATGTATTTTTTCCGTATTGTTAGGTATGGAAAAAATATTCAAGAGTTAGTTGCTGGTTTTGGCATCTGAGGAAATAAGGAGCTACTAGAAAATGTCAGGATCACTCGTAAAGTACCCAACTTTAGTTTTTGGTAAGAGTAAAGTCGGGAGGTACTACTGAGAGCAATTACTGGGTAAACAAAGAAGAAACATCAAAATTTGACTATTAAGAGATACAACATCTGTCAGCAAATTTGTAGTCAGGCATAAAAAGAAGCACATGAACAGACATATTTAGGAACTAGGGCTATTTTAGATTTAGGACAGTCCAAATAGCTTTTCTACAGTTTATTTCTACTGATGTCCTTTTTGAAAATCCGTGGCCCATTTGAACCCTGAAAGGTTGATTATTCCACTTTCCATAACGCAAAAAGCATTTGATTTTAAATTACACTTATTAATAAATTACCAATAGTTTGGGTAGCATTTTGCTTTACCTCCATTCTCCTAGACATGAAGCTTCACTTTTTTTTTTGGTAGCAGAATTCTTATACTCTTGGTAGTAAGAGGAGTGAAAATACTTTCTCAGTGGTACTCTTAGTTTGGGCAGTAAGCCAGATAATTTTTGTATTTTTCCCTTTTCTGTTAATAATAATGAAAAACAATGAAAAATATTTTTTATTTGAATTTGTTCCTTCAAATGCTCAAAGGCTTACTTTATTTCTTATTACCTTTTCCTGAAATTAAATAAATGTTATTTCTTGCAAAATCAAGGTAGTACTGAATGACATTCACATAATTTTAAAGGAAGTTTTCTCCTGAGTCACTAAATTTGATACTTCAGAGCGTAAACTTCAATATTTAAATATTCCAAATCTGATTCAATACAGCATCCCTTTACTGTACCCTCCATTGGTTGAATTTTCTGCCCTCGCAGGAGAAATTTTGAAAAGGAGGGAATGAAGTTTTAAAAATCAAGCAGAATATATTGAATTAAGTAGTTTTTGATTTCAGAGACTTCTAGAGGGGATTAGTACAGCTTTGAGCCACTTTTCTCTATCTCTAAATCTAAAGTTCCCAGGATACTATTTCCAAGATGAGGACTCTGAGAACCTATAAGCTCCTTAGTCATTCCAAAGAGATGCAGTTTTTCTCACTGTACTATATTTACTAAGACAGAAAAGTAGACTGATTCATTACACAACAGAAAGAGGCTGACAGCTTTTGGAAGGAGTGTTTTTCCTTCTAAAATGCTTAATCCATCCTATTGTCAGGCTAAAAATTGCGGGAGATTGCATTTACTGGGCCACCCTGATTCTTCTGTAGAGTAGAACCTGGGTGGTTGTGGTGGCTACATGAGTACCTCTAAACAGGTGAAGATGGACTGAGTGGGTGCTAAGAGAACCCCAGTTGCTGAATTTTGAACATGATGGGTATCTTTTATCATTACAAGCCGTTATGGTTAGTAGGAAAGAGATAATAGAGGCATCAACTGTCCCATATTCCAAAGGTATCCTGCTAATGAGCCATTTTTAATGCACATGCTAAGGGTTGCCAGTTCTTATTTTGGAGAGATTTTCAACAAGAATTGCAACCAGAGTTTAAAATTAGACGTTGGGTTACTAAATATTTGTACAACATCCATCCAACAAAGCATTTATCAGTCTTCATCAGGTGCTAGGTACAGTGCTGGATGCTGGGATATTGGCAAAAATGATAAATGTTGTCATTACCATCCTACTGCTTGCTGGATAAAGTGGGTTGCAGGTAAGTAAACAAGATAATGTAACAGTGAGTTATGTGTTATGATAGGGGAAATACAATGAACTATAATAATATACAGAAGCAGGATGCTTAATTTTTACTTGAGTCAGGTCAGAAGAGGCATCTACATGAAAGATGAATAAGCAATAGACAGACCAAGAATAGTTGGGGCAGGAAAGAGCATTCTGAGAAACCAGTGTATACAAAGATCCAGAGGAAAACCATAAGAACGTTTTGTTTGGAACATACAGCTTTTAGGAAGAAAGGGAAGTGGCTAGAAATGAAGAAAGAAAAGTAAATAGGGTTCAGATACTTAGGGTTTTGTAGGCATTTGGTCTTTATTCTAGAATGGAGAGTCATTAAGAGCTTTTCCAGCAGAGAAATGATTAAAGATGCATTTTATGGTAAGGACTCTGGCTGCATTCTGGAGAAGGGTTGGAAGGAGATAATACTGGGTAGAGTGGGACACATGAGGAGACTGTTGCACATGTTTTCATAGAACAAGATGTTTGCCTACATTTGACAAATGATATCATTCTTCACAGCTAGGGCTTTTGTGTTTGGTAGATGTTAAAATTGTTTACTCTTACTTTTGTAAAGTCCATGTTTTTATACTGTGCTTTAACTCACTGTTTCCCATATTGTATTTCTTTAAGAAATTATCCTTTTTTTCTCCTTCTCACACTTTAATAAAATATATATTTTTTTGCTTCCTGAATATTCTGAAATGTCTTATTTGTTCATGACACATATATCTTTTCTACATTTTGTCACTTTGGTTTCTTTTTCAAATATGCATATAGAGAGTTCATGTTGAAAGAGAAGTAATTGTGTTTCTAGTGAATGGATCTTGGCATCACAACTGTGGATAGTGTGAGATTTCCTGGAAAGAACAGTAAAAAGAAATTCAGTGGTTTTCAGCATTGGAAAAAAACTAGCTTAAAGATAAATAGTGTTCCCAGAGGGAAGGAGGCTTGCTTCAATATAGCAATCAATATAATAGGATTAGAAAAGACCAACACAGTTGAACCCCAAAGTACAAAATGTAATTAAGGGCACAAACGACACATAATACATGTCAAGTTTAAAAGAGAAGCTGAGCAATTACAGAGTGAAGTTCAAAACTTAAAAGTGACAGAAAGAGCAAAGGGCGAAAATGACAAAAACATTTCATGTAAGACTAAAAGTGCTGCAATCGTATATGAGATACAGAAGGTCAGTGAACAGCCTAGAAAGGTGTCCAATGGATAGCAAGGGTAATCCATTGACTGAAAAGATCTTGTAGACATTGATTTTAAAAAGTAAAATTAAATGATTTTTTTTTTTTTGGCCTCAGTGCTCTCAAAAAGCACAGTCTTGCTAAAAAGAGAAATCAGTTTAAAATGAAATATGTAAAATTGTTCCTTGGAAATGTTGCCAATCAATAGGTGGTAAAGAAATCAAGAAATTTGAGCTCTCATATACAGCCAGCCAGATATGTTTTCTTCCAGGATTAATGCTGTCATTGTTCAAGGCAATAATTCATTTTTAGGCTTAAAAATCCTTTCTAAGAAAATATTATATTTTTATGTTTTTGTTCCCAAGTCACCAAATTGTAGCCCATTTTAATGCTTTTTTGGCTTTCTATGTTTCCAGGTGTGACACATCTGACCCATACAGGAGGATGTGTAGAAGTCCTGGCAAAAGAACTTCCCAACCTATTAAGCAATCTCTTCTCCCTCCCTCCTTCCCTCCCTCCCTTCCTCCCTCTCTTCCTCCCTCCCTCTCTCCCTCCCTTCCTTTCTTTCTCTCTCTCTTTCTTTCTCCCCTTCTCTCTTTCTTTATTCTCTCTCCTTCTCTCTCTCTTCTTTTTTTCTCTCTCTCCGTCTTCCTCCCTCCTTCACCCCCTTCCTTCCTTCTCTTTTTTTCTTTCCTTTTCTTTTTTCTTTTTCTTTTCTTTTTTTTTTCTTTTTCTTTTTTTTTTTTTGAGACAGAGTCTTGCTCTGCCACCCAGGCTGGAGTGCAGTGGTGCAATCTCGACTCACTGCAGCCTCTGCCTCCCAGGTTCAAGCGATTCTCCTGCCTCAGCCTCCTGAGTAGCTGGGATTACAGGTGCATGACACCATGCCTGGCTAATTTTCTGTATTTTTAGTAGAGGCAGAGTTTCACCATGTTGCCCAGGCTGGTCTCAAACTCCTGACCTCAGATGATCCACCCACCTTCGCCTCCCAAAATGCTGGGATTACAGGCGTGAGCCACCACACCCAACCTTTTTTCTTTTCTTTTTGAGGGAATGGTCAAATATGCTTGTTGTTATGTTAAGTAGAGATTTGGAAGAATGCACATTGTTTACTCTGAAAATTGTGGGAGATACAAATTTCCTAAGGGAACACCAATTGTTTTTTCTTAATGGCATATTGAAGGCAATATTCAAAGAAAGGGTAAACTGGATGCAATAGTAGAGGGGTTTCCTGTTAGCCTCTCAGAAAGATTTAGAAACTAAGAAATTCTGACTAACTGTTGTAAAGGCAAACCCTGAAATCTCAGCGGCTTTAGCACAACAGAAATGTATTTGTTGTCCATATCACAGTCTAATGCAAATGGGGGATCTTCCTTCATTTTGCAGCCACCCTACGGGCCTCTGCGATAAGGGAAAACAAGGATGGAAGTGGCTGCATAGCTCTTAACTATCTTGGCCTAGAACTGGCCTTTTCCCTCTGAGCCAGTTACATGACCCCAACCTAACTGTGAGGTAGCCTGGGAAAAGTAGGGGAGTACCTGGGAGTAACTGATTTGACACTAACTGTTTTTGCCACTAGAAGGAAGTTAGTTACTGATTGATCTGAGCTCTATTTCCATTGTTCTTGAGGAGATAAGAACCCTCAAAGATGGAGGAGGTAGAAGAAGGTGGTACTGTTTGTGGTGGAGAGGACGGAAACTGAAATGTATCACAGGAAGTGACGAGACCCATGGAAGTGAAACTGGAAAAGCTGGCCTGAAGTGGTGTGCAGGATAAGGGAGTGGCTGTAGGTTCACCAATTCCACATAACTTACACATCCAGACCTGCAAAGACAAAGGTTAACTCTGGGACTACTAATTATGCTGCTTTAAATGTAATCACACTGCTTCAAATACATTACACTAAACGTACCTTTTTGGATATTTTTCCATTAACTTTAAACATTTTCTAAATATGCAGAAAGATTGAAAGAATAGTACAATATGAACACTTGTATACTCATTACCTTCGTTCAGCAGTTATTCATGTTTTGCTGTATTTACTTTGTATAGCTATTTGTAAGTATGTGTACTTTATTCTGAACACCTTGAAAATATGTTGCAGACATAATATTTACCATAATATTTCATGTAACTGCAATGCCATCATCATATCTAAGATAATTTTATATTCTTATTATACCCACACACACCATAATATAACCAATTTATATTCAATTTATATTCAGATTTCCCCAATTATCTAAAGATGACATTTATCTCTCTCATTCTCTCTTTTTTTCAAAGTTCACAGATCGTATTCATGTTACATTTCTCTAGTGTCTTTTGATCTCAAAATCCCTTTATTTCTTTTTTATAACATTTACTTTTTGAAGACATTGTAGGACAGTTGTATTGTCCCACATTCTGAATTTGTCTGATTTCTTCTGCATGCTGTGGTTCTCCTAGTTCTTATATTCTTTGGATTTCTTTTTTTTTTTTTTTTTTTTTTTTTTGAGACAGAGTCTTGCTCTGTCGCCCAGGCTGGAGTGCAGTGGCCGGATCTCAGTTCACTGCAAGCTCCGCCTCCCGGATTCCCGCCATTCTCCTGCCTCAGCCTCCCGAGTAGCTGGGACTACAGGCGCCCGCCACCTCGCCCGGCTAGTTTTTTGTATTGTTAGTAGAGACGGGATTTCACTGTGTTTGCCAGGATGGTCTCGATCTCCTGACCTCGTGATCCGCCCGTCTCGGCTTCCCAAAGTGCTGGGATTACAGGCTTGAGCCACCGCGCCCGGCCTCTTTGGATTTCTTATAAACTAAAATGGGTCTAATGACTTAATTAGATTTAAATTAAACATTTTTGGCCAGGATATTCCATAAGTGATGCTCTTATTTCATGTTACATCACAACAGAAGGCATATAATGCCAGGTTTTTCACTCAAATGATGTTAAATTTGATCACTTTCTTAATAAGGCCATCACCAAATCTCTTCATTGTGAAGGTTTCTTTTTCACTTTGCAATTAGCAACTAACTCATGGGTTAATACCTTAGCACCTTGTGAATATCTCAACAATCTTTCACCTAAATATTTTTAAATGCATTGATGTTCTTTGCCTGAAATAATTATTTCACTGGGAGGTGTAAAAAGTGTGGTTTTTCTAATTTGTCTCATTTTTTCTATATTTATTAGTTGGCATTGTTCTGTGAAGAATAACTTTCCCTCATCAACTGGGACTGAATTACATTTCTTCCTAAAGAAGCAGGATATATTTGTAATTTAAAAAAAATGATAGGCAATTTTGGATATAGAGCAAAACTATAATCATCAACTGTAATTTCAACAGCCAGTGAATCAATGTTAAAAATGCTATGTACTGTATCTTTCCATTATTTTATCAACACAGATAAGGATATATATTATAAAATTTGATTCATAAATATTATATCCAGCCTTGTAAAGGGCTGGATATATAACATACATTATTATCACTTTACAATGTTGTTAAATATCCTTTAAAATATTTTTGCTGACTACATATCATTCCCATAACAACAATATGACATACTTTATTTTCTCTTTCCCTTATAACCAGGGAACAATATAACCTTGTTTGCCTGGAGAAATCCTGATATATGACCATTATCCTGAAAAAATAATAAAACACCCTCCTTTACTCCTCATATCATACAGGTTTGGGAAACAAATTGTATGGTTACCTTTCCTGTAATCACTTAATCTACAACTGACAAGTAGGTATTTTGAATTTCCAATCTATTCGCTCTTATGAAAATTTTTGGGTGCATTCATGAGGGTGAATTCCTAAAAGCGAAGCGACTAGATCACAGCACATGAATATTTTCAGGGATCTGTCTACATATTCTCTTGCTTGTTGTATTAGTTCATTCTCACACGGCTATACAGAACTACCTATGACTGGGTAATTTGTAAAGAAAAGAGGTTTAATTGTCTTATAGTTCCATAGGCTATACAGGAGACATGGCTGGGGAGGCCTCAGGGAACTTACAGTCATGGTGTAAGGGTGAAGGGGAAGCAAGCACATCCTGACATGGCAGCAGAAGAGAGAGAGCTAAGGGGGAAGTGCCACACACTTTTAAACAACCAGGTCTTGTAAGAACTCACTCACTATCATGAGAACAGCAAAGAAGAGATCTGTTCCCAGGATCCAATCAGCTGCCATCTGGTCCTTTCTCCAACACTGAAGATTATAATTCAACCTGAGATTTGGGTGGAAACATAGAGCCAAACCGTATCACTTGTATTTCTGTTAAATAAGTAGAGTGTCATCAATTGGTCTTAACATATTTATCTGATTTCAACTTTGCCTACTTTGTTCCCTTTGAGAAGGGTTTCTCAACACTGGCACTATTAATATTTTGGCCCAGAAAATTCTTTGTTTTAAGAGGGCTGTCTGCATTGTAGTATGATTTAGCAGCAACCTTGGCCTCTGTCTCTTAGATGCCAGTAGCATTGCCACTCTCAGTTGTAGCAATCAACAATGTCTCCAGATATTGTCAAATGTCCCCTGTGGGGCAAAATTGCCTCAAGTGTGAACCACTGATTAAGAAAAATGTACAGGAATGATAGCAGCAACATCCTTTACAGCCAGCTTATTTGTCTTAAGTTGTGTTTTGGTTATAAGAATTGTTTACGCTGGTCATGGTGGCTCACACCTGTAATCCCCGCACTTTGGGAGGCTGAGGCAGGCAGATCACGTGAGGTGAGGAGTTCAAGACTGGCCTGGCCAACATGGCAAAATCCTGTCTCGATTAAAAATACAAAAAAAAAAAAAAAAATTAGCTGGGTGGTGGCAGGTGCCTGTAATCCCAGCTACTTGCGAGGCTGAGGCGGGAGAATGGCTTGAACCTGGGAGGTGGAGGTTGCAGTGGGCTGAGATCACACCACTGCATTCTAGCCTGGGGGATCTAACATAATAGATATGGCAGAAATTCCTTGCTCAAGATTATATGAACAAAAGTGACCCAATAAGAATTTAAACCTAGGCTTGTCTGTCCCCAAAGTCGTATCCACATACTACCTGAAGGGCACAGGAAAGTACTGCTCTCATGCACTAGTCATTGCTAAACAGGCAAGCAGTAGGAAAAGAAGCATTTTCTCTTCAGTGAATTCTTGGCAATCATTTGGGAACTACCATGGTAGTTCTTATCTTTCGTCGTTTGTAAATGGGGTATGGTTGTGTGGAATCAATGAATAGAAACATGCAGCTTACGTCCTGGCACATAGTAAGTGCTCAATATGTATTCATTTCTAGTTGCATTTGTACTAGGGTTATCTTAGCCATTCACTAATGAGTCTTTGCAGAACTCTAAGGGGAATCAAATGAAGTGAGACAGAGTATCTTTCCTTCTTTCTACCTCCAAGAGCTGCCCTCTCTGCTTTCCCTTATGTTGAGAACTCACACTTAGAAGAAAAGAACAGGAGGTGAACAGACTGCAAGGCATCCCAAAATGAAGCAAGTACAATTTAAGTCACGGAAAGAAATGTTGGTCCCTCTCATTTCCTTCTGTTTCAAAAGCTGTTCAGTAAGAAAGTCCTTCAAATTCCAGAAGTAGAGCACTGCATATCTAGTTTAGTTCCAGGTTGTTTGGGGACAGGTTCTAAGCCATTATGCATATAACTAAAGAGTCAGGAGAGGACCAGACTGGGAAGAGCAACTTTCACACATTCTTGTGCTGGAGTTAATCCACCAGCACTGCCAATTGATGCCTAAGAGATAAGGGGGTGGTAAAAGGAATCTGGCAGGTCAGGCTCTTGAAAGGAAAAGCAGAGAGATAAGATGTCTGAATCACTTTTCCCCTAGAAAACTACACCGGGAAAGAAAAAAGTGACCTGGATCCCAAATATAGGGATTTCTCAATTATTCTTAACTTACACTTTTCTTTAAAAAAAAAGTCCTGATTGTTTTCATGAATATTATTATGGTACATATTTACAAAATTTATATAGTTTATGTCATACCATAACACACTGGTGCATTATACACATAGAACACTCTAGCAGTTTGCTCAAAATATTAAGAAACTGGATTCTGTTACATGTCGTTTGTACTAAAGTCACAAGCATCCTCCTCCTCTTTGGTCATTTTATCCAAATTAAAAGACCTTGCAAATTATTCACCCGCTGTAGACTCCTCAGGCAGTTTCTCTTGCAGGGGAAATATCTGAGCTCTTTTAATCAACTTCCTCACCATCACCACTTTCCTGGGCACTGTGAGTGTTGTCCTTCCTCTCTTCCTGCTCCTTCTCTTCCTGTTTTGGGATTTCTTCAGGGTATGTCCTTTTTCTCTATTATTTTGTGAAACCCAAAGACCAGAAAAGGATGCTGCTGGCTAAACGAGGGCCCCTGATGACTTGTATGCTACATGCATTGTTTTTTCTAGTTCTTCCAGATTAAGCCTCATGTGATGTCTCTGTCCCAATACTCTCATTAGAATGTGGAGGAGTCCAGGATGTAGGGCAGTGATATTTGTAACTTAAAGGGCACCTGTTCACTCAGACCGCAGCAGTATGGGAGTACCTCCTATATTTGAGCTTCTACCTTTTTGGTGTATTCTTATTCTCTGACCAAGCAAAGCAAAAAATTCCAGAGAATTATTATAGTCTGGGGCAGCAAATTTCAGTTCTACCTGTCAAGCATCAGCTTGGGACCACATGGCACTGGGAGCCTCCATTGTCTTAACGTGTTTTTAAATTCAAATTCTCCTTTATGTTTTGTAGTACTCTATGGTTTTTAAACTGCTTTCACAAATATTAGATCACTATAAATATATAATCACTATAAAATGATCTCAAAAGGCAAGTCAGACAGATATTCACATTTCGGAAGAGAAAATGAAACCTGAAGAAGTAGTGTTTTTTTTTTTTTTTATAGAATTAGGAATGTCAGAAGATCCTTTTTTTTTTTTTTTTATAGAATTAGGAATGTCAGAAGATCCTTGATGCCTACCTCTGTGCTGTCTGCACTTCATCCCAATGCTTATGTCGTCCCAGACGTTACACTATTTCCATACTGCTTTTAGACTTTTTCTTGTTTTGACTGCATTTTAAACTAGTCCATCTGTGAACAGTATTTAAACGAATGATCATGTGGTTGACTTCCCTCAACTTCAATGTGATATTTCAGTGGGCCCACTATGCTGTTTGGAATTTGAATGCTACCCCTATTTTTGTTTTCCACTTTTGTGTCCTTGTGTAAGGTTGAACAAAGTTTATTGCTGTATGTACATCCCATTTTGAGCTTATGAGAGCTTTTCTGTTAACGAGCTAAATGTTACTGTGTTTCAACCCCTGCTACCCTATGTCAGGACAACTCAGCTCAGGAATAAATTGCTGAGTCATATTTTTAAAAACCCTTGACCTTTCTCCCTATCAAAACAAACTTGAACATATGACAGTGTTGTCTAAAATAGGACAGAGTTGGAATTTATTTTTCAGTAAATGACAGATAATTGAAAAATAGTGCACTGTTAAAATAGTATAATCTCCCCCTGCCCGTCACCCCACTGTACTCTATTTTCTTACGAGCATACTATAAAGTGGTGGAAATGATTTTTTTTAGCTATCATGATGGTATTTTAACTTATGCCTCTTATTTCTACTTCATTTTGTGAGTCTTTTAGACCAAAACTGACTTCTTGTAATTTATCATTGTCAGTTGAAATTCTCATTGTCTCCCTCCTTTCCTCCCTTCTTACCTATCTTTTCCTTCCTCTTTTTCATTCTTTCTTTCAATTACCCCTGCCTGTTCTTTCATCTATATCTACTGTCTGTCCATCCTTCTGCCCATTCCCCCATTCATTCATTTATTTGGCTTTAGGTAATAGGGAAGCCCATTATTAGCATGCATAATAGTCAAAGAACAATTTCAAAATTTGAAGTTTAAAGTCTTCTTAAATTGAGTATGTTTAAGTGAGTTTGGGATTGGCCTGCTCATCCCAATTTAAAAACAGTTTTTAGAGACATGGTCTAACTATGTTGCCCAGGCTGGTCTTGAACTCCTGGGCTCAAGCAATCCTCCCACCTCAGTCTCTCAAGTAGCTGGATTGCACCACCACTCTGGGCATGCCACTCCAATTTCAAGAGTGTTTCATTATAACAATATTATATTATTATCCCTTAAGTATAATCATTTAACCTAGTGCTTACAATTTATAGTACATTGTGTGATGAGAAAAACAAAGAGGGCCTTTGCTTAAGAGAGTGAAACTTAAAGTCAGTTCAGAGTGTGATAAAAACGGGTTTCTGTCTCCATCCTGGTATGTTTTAAAAAGATGACCTTTATGATTTCAGTGACAATGCCATTTCATTCCCGACCCCCACTTTTCTCCATGATTGAGCTGGTCCTACTCAGCTATCTCAAGATTATCGCACACTGTAGACTCTAAAGGGAAATGACCATTGGCCAAGGAGCTTTCTTTCAGTAATCCAAAGAGATATCTTACTTTCTAAGAGACAACTTTACCTTTCTAAGAGACAACCCTACCTCCCTCTTACAAAACACATCATGAGGAATTTAGGTGACTCAGAGGGGAGTTGTTAGAGAGTCGTTGTTAAATGATATGATATATTATGTAGATGATAGAGATGTTCACTAAAGGAAGAAAGAGGTAGTAATGGCTTTAGTCTTGCTGAGCTATTGTTTGTGGAATATTGCATATTTTTCAAACATAATCGGTTCCCTGTGTTTTGTTGTTGAGAATTGTGTGCATATGTGTATGCATGATGAAAATAATATATATATATATATATATTTTTGAAACAGAGTCTTGCTCTGTCACCCCGGCTGGAGTGCAGTGGCATGATCTTGGCTCACTGTAACCTCCACCTCCCGAGTTCAAGCAATTCTCCTGCCTCAGCCTCCCAAGTAGCTGGGATTACAGGCATGTGCCACCATGTCCGGCTAATTTTCCCATTTTTAGTAGAGATGAGGTTTCGCAATGTTGGCCAGGGGTGGTCTTGAACTCCTGACCTCAAGTTATTTTCCCTCCTCAGCCTCTCAGTGTTGGGATTACAGGCGTGAGCCACCACACCTCGCCAATAATGTTTTAAGCCCAGAAAAATTTCTCTTAAGGTAACCTAGCTTATCAACTAAGAAATAACTCTCCTGAAAGTGCTCACACTTTGTGCTAAACTTGTCTATTGCCCTTTGTTGAGAAATTATGATAAAAATGTTAATTTTTAGGGAGATATTCAGAGTTATAACCACAAAGGCCTCTTTGTGAGTTCAAATGAAGAAAAGAGCTAGTAATGATTTCTTTTACTAATAACTTTAAAATATTCTAAACTGCTTTATTGAGATATAATTTACATTTCACAAAATTCTCCCATTTAAAGTATGCAGTTCAGTGCTTTTTAGTGTGTACACAGAGTTGTGAAACCATCACCAGCGTTTAATTTTAGAACATTTTTGTCATGCCAACAAGAAATCTCATTAGCATTCACTCCCTATCGCTGTCACACCCAGCCCCCAGCCCCAGGCAGCTACTAATCTGTCTCTCTCTATTGATTTTTCCTAGTCTGTACATATCACATAGATGGAATCATACAATATGTGCTCTTTGGGACTGGCTTCTTTCACTAATAACTTTTTGTGACTATGGAAGTTATTCTAACTTTAAAAGTTTTTAACATATAGAATATTTAAAGAAGAAAATTAAAACGACTTCTAATGACATTACTTCAAAGAAAACAAATTTAATTATATCGTATGTTGCTTTTCAGTCTTTTTCTATGTATTTGTTTATTTCCCTCATTAATTTGCTTAGCAACATCTATTGAGTACTTAGTATGGATCAACTGCAGTGCTGGGCACTGGGCATGCTAGATACAAAAGACAAACAGCTTAAGGGTTATTGAGGAAATAGTAATAATCGTCACAGTGAGTGCTACAAATAATACAGACTGCTTGTAGTATACAATGGGGACATAATTTAATTTTCTCAAAAGAAGTTATTCAATATATGCCTATTTATATGTATTATAAATAATTGGAACTGTATTTTTTTTTTTTTTTTTTGGAGATGGAGTCTTGCTCTGTCACCCAAGCAGGAGTGCAGTGGTGCGATCTTGGCTCACTGCGACCTCCTCCTCCCGGGTTCACGCCATTCTCCTGCCTCAGCCTCCTGAGTAGCTGGGACTACAGGCGCCGCCACCATGCCTGGCTAACTTTTTTGTATTTTCTTTTAGTAGAGACGAGGTTTCACTGTGTTATCCAGGATGGTCTTGATCTCCTGACCTCGTGATCCGCCTGCCTCAGCCTCCCAAGTAGCTGGGACTACAGGTGCCCGCCACCACACTCGGTTAATTTTTTGTATTTTTAGTAGAGACGAGGTTTCACTGTGTTATCCAGGATGGTCTTGATCTCCTGACCTCGTGATCCGCCCGCCTCAGCCTCCCAAAGTGCTGGAATTACAGGCATGATGGAACTGTATTCTTAAAATTATACAATGAATATTCTCCCATTTCTTAGTTCTTTGAGAATGCTATTTTTAATGACTTCATAATTTTCTGCTAGATGGATATACCAAGTTTATTGGAAATATGAATATTTCCTCGAATTTAAACTGCTCATAAATGACATTCATCCTGAGGTTTAAAGTGGAAAACTTACCTGTGGAAGCAAATGAATTTATGGCCAATATCTGCCAATTAATTCCTTCGAATATATATGTAGCTTTAAGATCCCTCTAGAATCAGGACCTAAGATTTATGACTTCTGAAGATAAGGGTGTTCACAGCATTCCTTGTTTAATAGCTACTCTCACTGCCATTGACTTAAGACATTTGGGAAATCTCAGAGAAATCCAGTAGAAAGGATGGCCAAAAAGAGCTCTGAGGGGATTTCTTGGCTCTCTCTGGCCTCCAAAGCTCTTTCTAACTTCTCACAGAGGAGCTTGGAGAGATTGTCAGGAAGACAGCGACAGGAGAGTTACTGTTGAAAACTCTTAGAGATTCTGACGATACAATTGTTGATGTTCAAGAAATATTTTTTCTTTGATGTTTATGAGTTTATTTGCTTTTTACTTTTCTTTTTCAAGTTTTATGCTTCTCCTGCTTTTTGCATGACATGTCCTCTATTTATGTGAAATCCTTCCTGTTGCATGCAGTCAGACCTTATTGTCAGCTGTCTCCCCAGGGTCAAAGTCATCCAAACATAAATAAATCCTTTCTTGTCAGCCTCTTGCTTTTCTCCTACCCTTTGTGTTTTGCCATTTTCTTCCCGCCTTTTGCTTTCCTGCTTTTGTTTTTGGGGGCTGTTTGATCCACTTCCACTCCTTTTTTTAGGTCATAAAGTCTTTTTCTTCTCACTGACTTTTTTGGGTCACAAGGTCTTTTTTTAAATTCAGTGGTATAGCTGTCCCCCTTTTCAATCTGTTGTGCCTTGGTATTCTCTGCTGCCTCTCTTTCTCTCTCTCTCCCTCCCTCTCTCTGTGTGTTTATTTAATATGTGTTTCACCTTAGCTCTCCTCATTCGTGGTCCTGAATTTGTGCAGGAGCATCTCACACATTCTATATAGTCTCACAAAGGGCAGAGAAATTAAAAGAAAAAGATTGAGACTGAAAGAAAACATTGAAATGAACAGAGCAGCTATTGATCCTTGATGAACACAACAGCTCCAAATGTAGATTCACTTTAAAGAAGGACAAGCTGAAGAAGGAAATTTCTCTAACATATTGCTCCTATTAAGAAGTTCCCTACCTTAAGTCCGGAGATTCGTCATTGTTTTGAAGTAAGACCTCTAACAATAAGCTAGTTCTACAAATATGATTATTTAGAGAGCCACATGCAGTTCTTCCCATGAACAGAACTGATAATTTTAGAGACTTATAGTGGGGGAGACACTCCAGGATGCCGCAGCTAAGAGCCACTTTGAAATAGATTTTGTCATAAATAGCTCTTATTATTTTGAGGTACGTTCCATCAATACCAAATTTATTGAGCGTTTTTAGCATGAAGGGCTGTTGAATTTT
>NW_012114688.1:10227394-10260140 GCF_000951035.1 Colobus angolensis palliatus | reverse complement strand
AACATGGCACAAGTATACATATGTAACAAACCTGCACGTTATGCACATGTACCCTAGAACTTAAAGTATAATAAAAAAAAAAAAGAAATAGATTTTAAGTGATAGATTTTAAAATTTAAATATACCATATGACAAAAATCGTTATTTAAGTTTTTACCCCCGCTTGCAAGAAGAGATGGTCAAAGAGCTTATTTGACAAAACTTGTTATGGGGAGACTGTGTGCCATGCATTGTGCTGGATGCTGGGAACCTGTGGGTGAATCAGCATGCACTGTGCCTACGTTGGTCATAATCTAACATAGAACTTAGATTCATCCTCTGGTCAGTTCATTTATTTCGTTAACATAAATGAACAAAATCTTTTTTTTTTTTTTGAGACGGAGTCTCACTCTGTCACCCAGGCTGGAGTGCAGTGGCCGGATCTCAGCTCACTGCAAGCTCCGCCTCCCGGGTTTACGCCATTCTCCTGCCTCAGCCTCCCGAGTAGCTGGGACTACAGGCGCCGCCACCTCGCCCGTCTAGTTTTTTTTTGTAGTTTTTAGTAGAGACGGGATTTCACCGTGTTAGCCAGGATGGTCTCGATCTCCTGACCTCGCGATCCGCCCGTCTCGGCCTCCCAAAGTGCTAGGATTACAGGCTTGAGCCACCGCGCCCGGCCATGAACAAAATCTTAAACCTTGACCTCATGTAATCCACAGTCTAAGTGCTGCTTTTTTTTTTTTTTTTTTTTTGCCAGACGGAGTCTCTCTCTGTCGCCCAGGCTGGAGTACAGTGGCGTGATCTCGGCTCACTGCATGTTCTGCTTCCCGGGTTCACGCCATTCTCCTGCGTCAGCCTCCCGAGTAGCTGGGACTACAGGCACCCGCCACCACCATGCCCGGCTAACTTTTTTTTTTTTTTTTTGGGTGGAGACGGGTTTTCACCGTGTTAGCCAGGATGATCTTGATCTCCTGACCTCGTGATCCACCAGCCTCAGCCTCCCAAAGTGCTGGGATTGCAGGCGTGAGCCACTGCGACAGGCCTGTGTTGCTTATTATCTATGGGAGCTCAGGCTTTAGATAAGGAATTTGGAAACTCATATCTTAAATCTAGAAAGAATGGTACTTTTGCAAAGATAGATGATTTCAGATTGATACACGATTTTTGAAATAACCAAGAATTTTTTATAATGGCTCTATTACAATTGGAAAACTTAACTGAATAATTTCTTAAGCCCCTTTCCATTATTTAAGAAGTTTTTTTAATACTCGACATTGCTAATCATTAGAGAAAAGCAAATTAAAACCACAATGATATATTATCTCACACCTGTCAGAATGGCTATTATCAAAAACACAAAAGATAACAGTGTTGGCAAGGAAGGGGGAAAAAGAAAACCCTTGTACACTGTGATGGGCATGTAAAGTCATTATATAAAACTCTATAGAGGTTCTTCATCAAACTAAAAATAGAACTACCATATGATCCAGCAATCCTGTCTCTGGGTATTAACCCCCAATATTTGAAATCAGTTTGTTGAAGAGATGTCTGCACTCCCATGTTCATTGCAGAATTACTCACAACGACCAGTTATGGAATCAGACTAAATGTCCATCAACAGATGAATGGATTAAACAAATGAAATAACTGTTCAGCCTTAAAGAAGATAGAAATTCTGTCATCTGCAACAACATTGATGGAATTGGAGAACATTGTGCTGAGTGAAATAAGTCACACACAGAAAGAAAAATATCTCACATTCTTACCTATATGTGGAATCTAAAACAGTTGAACTAATAGAAGCAGAAGGTAGAATGGTGGTTACAGAGGCTGAGGTGTGAGGGGAATGGGAAGATAATGGTTAAAGGTACAAAATCTCAGACAAGAGAAATATGCTTGCTTTTTTTTTTTGAGATCTATCATGCAGCATGGTGAATATAGTTGATAATAGAATATTGTATATTTCAAAATTGCTAAGAGTAAAGTTCAAATGTTCTTACCACAAAAACATTAAGTATTTGAGGTGATGAATACATTAGCTAGCTTGATTTAATTATTCCACATGACATTCATAAATAGTAACATCATTTGTACCCCATAAATTTATACAATTTTAAGTTGTCAATTTACAATAAAATAAACGTTTACAGTAACCAAAAACAGAGAAAAAAGTGAAACAACACACAAAAAGTGAAGAGTAAGAGAATGATAAGCTGAACTGCATTAATATTGTGGCATTCAAGTTAAGCTGCAATTAATACTGCCGAGATGTGCATACAATCTAGCTATGAGATCCTAATATAGTTCAATAAAATTACTTGGATTACAAAAGATTTCTGATTTTATTTATGTCTATTTTATCAGTTGATCTCCATCCATAGGGTCCATGTACCTGAAAGACAGATACTCAGAGAAGATAAAATTATAGTTTCTGTAGCAAAACATCATATTTTCTTTTCAGTCTTAACAGGTATCCCAATTGTACTGGAAATATGATCTGGATTTGTACTTACAGATCAATGTAGTTCTTTTGACTCTAACAATTCACTTTTATTCATAATTTAATATTTAAATCAAAGGTCTGTTGTTTCCTTTGCATAGTCTAAAAGGAACTGCTTAGCTGGTACAACCCATATATTTTCCTATGATATGTGTTTAAAGATACTAATTATCTAATGAGTTACCAAATAATGTGTTCCAAATAAAATTTATTTTGGTAAAAGAGAGATTAAAATGATTATCTCAGATTAGAGGGAAGGAGTCCAAAAAGGAATGAATCATGCCCATTCAGTGTCTGTTATGCCTCTGTTTTATGCTTGGATGCCATGTTAGCATTTCCTCTGGGGCCTGTAGAGTATCTGAGTACTTCACATGATGACTGCACTGACTCATCTGGAAATGTAATACAGTTTTACAAATTGTTGTCACTCTTAGAAATTTGGTGTGATGGACAAATGTTGGCTGAAAGGCAAATATATAAGAATATAGATCAGCTTTGAGAGGCTCAGAGGGTGGATTTAAAGTATACAGCTATGAAGTCTTAGCTGGTAATTTTTGGTTCAAACAAATGTAAAGAAGAGACATTAAACAAGAGCCAACCAGTACAGAGTTCTTTTTTATATTAATAGTGACAAGGGGACTGGGTGCTCATAGCCGACTCTAGTAACACCAGTGCTTTGGGAGGCTGAAGAGGGCGAATTGCTTGAGGCCAAGAGTTCAAGACAAGCCTGGGCACTATAGAGAGACTCCATCTCTACAAAAAAAAAAAAATTAAAAATTAGCCAGCTGTGGTAGCCAGGTGTGATGCCTGTACTACTAGCTACTTGGGAGGCTGAGGCAGGAGGACTGCTTGAGCCCAGTAGTTCAAGGCTGCAGTGAACTATGGTTGTGCCACTGCACTCCAGGCTGTGCAACAGAGCTGTAATTTAAATAGACAATGATAATATGGCAGTCCTTTATATAGTATTGATTTAAAATTAGAATAAGTTTCAATATACTCATCATACAATAAAGGGAAGAGCCAATAGGAAAAGTACAATGTTCTCTTCTAAGGCTCCCTTTTGTATGTTGGATTGGAACTCCTTGTCTACCTCTAGCTGTGTACCACTCAAGATTGGTGAATAGCATTCATTTCCAAACAAGTGGTTGGCAAGCTTTAACTAGGAATTTAAATCTAACTAGAATTGTTTTAGATGTAAAAAAGAAAAACATAGTTTTGTTTGTATCTTCCATTTGAGATAAGCTTCAAATTTAGTATTAGCACTCTGATATATTCTACTAATCAAGCTGGTTTTGTTCTTAAGCTTTTATGTTATAGGGCAGTTTATTCCATCCAATTATCTATTACCAATTGATAAAGCTATGGACAAAGCTGCACTTTACAAATGCTTAGATTTTGAACTCTATGAATAAAATATCTAACTATGAATTTGAGAAGCCAGGTGATTGCATTGTAATAAACATGATTCCTCCATTAAAATAGTATATACCGGCAAGTGGATTTGTGGAATGTGTTATGCCAGTTCGTTTAATTCCAAATGAGTTTTGCCTCAATTATAAATGTTGGCTGTCTGTATAAGCCACTATAGGACTTCTCCCTTCTGTTTAATCTTGTCTGTGTAGTTGAGATTCAAGTCTCTCTTCAATTGCACTGGACAGAAGATTTGACTTCCAATTCTGGATTTGCTATTTACTGATCATATGACATTGAGAAAGTCTTTTGTCTCAGGCTCAAGGTTCTCATATGTGAAATGAACATAGCAATATCATCCTATTTAATTGATAGAGTCATTGTGAGAATCAAATAGAATTAAGATAATGGATGAGAAAGTCCCAAATACTATGATCACCCCAAGTAAATTAGTAATAATAATGAAGTAAGCATGGTTAGCAAGTACACAACAAAGTGAAACTGATGGCATAAAATATCTGTGGGAAATGTAAATATGGGATATGATTCCATAGCTATTTCTTCCCCATCCCTGTTTGCCTAGTTAGCTCTGCATCAGCCTTCCTCAGGAGAATCTTACCCAACTGCCTTCTCCTCTACTTCTACCCCATTACAAACATGTATTACCTCGAGTATACTCTTATGATCACTACGCTTCATAGTACTACATCCAGTATCTACTTGTGTGCATATTATATTGTCTCTCTCATTAGCTTCATGAGAATAGGAACTTACTGTTTTGCTCAAATACTTTAACACCAATATACTGTGTGTGGCACCAAATCATTGTTGAATGATTGTTGGATAAAAGTTTCAGCTATTAATATGCTTATCTAAATCAACTTCAGACGCTAACCAAAAATTGGATTCAGAAAATTCTTAAAAAGCCGCAGAAAGTAATCTACAGAGGTGAAGGCATAGTCATTCTAGTTAAAATGGAATTAATTATGCTTAGTCTAAACCCAGATGCAGACTGCCATCTTTTGGGCCCTCGGCTCAGAGTAAACTTGATTCTTTTAATATTACATGAAAGGGATTTCTGGTTTTAGTAGTCTTTATTGAACTGCAGTCAGTCATCTTAGATGTTGAAAATCTGCTTGTAAATAAATTTTGAGTCAATTTTTATTTTTCATTTATAAAATAATTCCTTAAAGTAGATTATATATTCAGGGAGAAATCCGTATCTTAACGCTTTTATTGTTTACTTGGGCTGTGCTTATTTACATGAGCACATTTTCATTTATTGAGGCCAAGCTATAGCACATCAACTTGATTACTCTGTGGACTTAGCACAGAACCCAGAAGCTTATGAGTTCCTGTCACAGCCCTGCACATAACTTCTCATGGCCTTTTGCCAGTCAGTAAGCCCTTCTGGACTTACGTCCCAGCCATGTAGTTGGGATTATAATACGAGTTTCTTTAATGCCTCACTTGAATGGGAAGAGGATTAATGAATAGTCTGGCTTGACCCTAATGGCGAGAAAGAAATAAATCATTTGCTTTTTAAGGGGTTCACTAACTCTTTGAAGCTAGTAGCTATTCAGTGCTTGTAAAGATAATTTACTAAATGACCCCAGACTAGCCTTAAAGATGTAATGCACATCCCCAAACTGAGAAATTGTCCACTTCTTACTGGCAAAAGCAGGCATCTCATCTTTTAAGAGTGACTTTCATAAATGTGCCTTCATTATATCAATTTGTCAATCTCTTGTAAAAATAATGCTGATGATATTGTACTGGGAATATATTACAATAAATTTGATAGATAATATTTTTTAAATAAGAAATACTCTGCTAGGCTGATTTTATATTATTCTGCATTTGTAATGTTTTTGGATAAAAATTTCAAGCACATTCTAAAAATCACATGTGCTTTTATCACAGCAATGTTTATTCAATCCCCCTGCCCATCCATAGCCTTTATGTATATTTTTAATTAACTGATATAATTACCATGTAAAAGTCTATGAAACATGTTTGACATTAAAAAGAAGTCCCTGTACTTGAAAAGTTTAGAAAATAATGTCCAATTACAAGTCTAACTATATTTAGAATTCAAGTCTGGCTACATTTAGCATTTCTGTTCCTGACTATAGCAAGAGCTAAAGCAGCATCTTGAATTTTCCCCAAGGTTTGTAACATTTTTTGTTTTTGTTTTTCTTTTCTTTTCTTTTTCTTTTTTTCTTTTTTTTTTTTTTTGAGACTTTCTTGCCCAGGCTAGAGTGCAGTGACTGCAAGCTCCACCTTCCAGGTTCACGCCATTCTCCTGCCTCAGCCTCCCCAGTAGCTGGGACTACAGGCGTCGGCCTCCACACCCAGCTAATTTTTTTGTACTTTTAGTAGAGATGGGGTTTCATCGTGTTACCCAGGATGGTCTCCATCTCCTAACCTCATGATCCACCTGCCTCGGCCTCCCAAAGTGCTGGGATTACAGGTGTGAGCCACCGTGACCGGCCTACCATTTTTCTTTAACTATTTTTGTTGTGGTTGTTATTGTTGATCAGAATTGGGTTCAGAGATCAGATATCTTTATTTTTCTTCTAACTTCTCAAACAGGGACTTTTATCAAGGCATGTTAAGAATTTATGAGATGCACTGAATTTAGCAAATAGACTTCCACAGAATGCCTAGCTATTTAAGGTTTCCCATAATTATTATATCTTGAGGCAGTATATGTGAATTTGTTTAGCATAGTCTTGTAGCTCCATAGTGGATGTTCAGTAAATTTGAATTTTCATTTCCCGTTTGCCTTTAAAATGTATCAGGAACGCGATATTCATATTCCCCGTCTGGCCAAATGGCCTATAGTACATGACCTGAATAGTCTCATGTCTCTCTTTTCTTTTGTCTTTTTCAATTTTTGTACCCATATCACTGCTCTGTGTTTAATCTTGATTTCTCTTCACTGGGATATACATTTTTATTGCTTAAATCTAGTTGCAAATTTATCTTATCAAATTTAAGAAATACAGTATTTTTCTTATTTTCCTAGAATATCCTTGGACTTTCTGCTGCATTTTAGGACTCTGTTCAAGGTCTACTTACTTTTATTTTTTTCATGACTGTATAGTGTGCGTTAGATGTCCCTCATCTCTGATTTTATAGTGTTATTGTTTGGCTGTGTCCCCACCCAAATCTCACCTTGAATTGTAGCTCCCATAATTCTCATGTCTCATGGGAGGGACCCAGTGGGAGGTAATTGAATCATGCGGGTGTGTCCTTCCCACGCTGTTCTCATGATCCTGAATAAGTCTCATGAGATCTGATGGTTTTATAAAGGGGAGTTTCCCTGCACACGCTCTTTCCTGCCGCCATGTAAGATGTGTCTTTCTTCTCCTTTGTCTAATCATGATTGTGAGACCTCCTCATGTGGAACTGTGAGTCAGTTAAAACTCTTTCCTTTATAAATTACCCAGTCTCGGGTATGTTTTTATTAGCATCATGAAAACAGACTAATACACATAGAAATCCAAATGAATCTTTACCAGTATTTAAAATACTATAATTGTAAGCTCTATAATCTGCCTTATTCACTAGACTGTGGGTCTTAGGGTCTGAGGTTCTCAGGCACTGTATTTTATCTCTGTAACACAAGGCTTGGCACATAGTCAGCATTCAATAAATGAAATTCCATTTACTTCCCTGTGTTACTTCTTAAATTTATGACCCATTGTGCTTTGGAGGATAGATACCTAGATCATAACTCTTATATCTGCCTCCTCTTTACAAATAGGTTTCTCCTGTAAATTATTGGGCATTATTTTCCATTGTGAGTCTTCTTCCAGTATCTCATGTCTTCTCCAAAGTAACCATTCTGTTTTCATTGTTTTAACCAAACATTTTTATTTTACCATTTTCATTTCCCATTTAAAGCCTTTCTGATCAAAGTCGTGAATCTGTGGGATTCACAAATTCGTGAGTCTTCTAGTTCTCAAAAGATAAGTGTTCGTCCGAACTAAAAAATTTATCTTTTTGATATCAGTTTCAGAAATACAAATCACACTGCATAATCTCATAACCATTCATTCCTCTTACTCTTTTCTCATCCCAAACTCAAGCTTTCAGTTTGAATTAAAAATGAAACCTTAGTTTCCCAAGTCTTGAATTTTCTATTAGCAGATATATTTATAGATATTCCTTCATAGTGGTTTTTATCTTAGTGTGAAGTATGAGGTGTGGGGCATGGTCTGTGGATATGCCTGAGAAAAATCAACTACTTCTGAAGGCCCATGCCAGTCTGTCCAAGTCATTTCCATTCCCCCAACCCAAATCCAATTCCATGTTCACTGGTTCCCAGATTTGTCATTGTCATCATGACATGTATTTCCTTTTAATTCTAAAAAAATAATTTACTTAGGCTTCTTCAGAAGGTCTAGAAAAACCCAGTGTGGGTCAATATCTCAAAGGTGTGGCATAGGTCAAATCATGTAGCATTTTTTCACTGTCTTCCCTAGTTCTCTTTTTAAATTATTCTCTCATATTAATATACTGAGAATATTTCATTTCTTTCCCTTCTATTTGTAACCTTTTCTTTATATAAAGAAGGAAGTCTCAATTTCATCTAGATTTTTTAGTTTGTTTGCATAGAGATGTTCATAATAGTCTCTGAGAATCTTTTGTATTTCTGTGGGATTGGTTGGAATGTCGTCTTTTTCATTTCTGATTGTGCTTATTTGGATCCCCTCTTTTTTTCTTTGTTAATCTAGTTACCAGTCTACCAAGCACATTTATCCTTTCAAATAGCCAACTTTTGATTTTATTAATTGTATGGATTTTTGTATCTCAATATTGTTCAGTTCTACTTTGATTTTAGTTACTTATTTTCTTCTGCTAGCATTGGGGTTAGTTTGTCCTTGTTGTTCTGGTTCCTCTAGGTATGATGTTAGAATGTTAATTTGATATTTTTCTGACTTTTTGATGTAGGGGTTTAGTGCAATAAGCTTTCCTCTTAACATTGCTTTTGCTACATCCCAGAAATTTTGGGATGAGATGTCTCTGTTTTCATTTATTTCAAAGAATTTTTGTTATTTCTGCCTTAATTTCACTGTTTCCCCAAAAGTATTCAGGAGCAAGTTGTTTAATTTCCATGTAATAGTGTGGTATTTTGGTATTGATTTCTATTTTTATTCTACTATTGTCCAAGAGTATGATTGGTATGATTTTTTAAAATTTATTGAGACTTGCTTTATGGCTGAGTATATGGTCAATCTTAGGGTATGTTGCATGTGTCGATGAGAAGAATGTATATTCTGTGGTTGATGGATGGAATATTCTGTGGATGTCCAATTGGTCCAGTGTTACATTTAAGTCTAGAATTTTCTTGTTAGCTTTCTGTCTTGATGGTCTATCTAACACTGTCAGTGGGATGTTGAAGTTTCCCACTATTATTGTGTGACTATCTAAGTCTTTTTGTAGGCCTAGAAGTACTCGTTTTATGAATCTGCATGTTCCAATGTTGAGTGGGTACTCTATTCACACAAACTAAAAAGTATATAGAAAATGGTTAAATTCTTAGAAACACACAGCTTCTCAAGATCGAATCAGGACAAATGTGATACCTTGAACAAACCAATATTGAGTTCTGAAATGGAATCAGTCATAAAAAACCTACCAACCCCCCAAAAGTCCTGGACCCGACAGATTCACAACTGAATTCTACCATATGTGCAGAGAAGAGCTGGTACCAATTCTACTGAAACCATTTAAAAATCAAAGAGGAGGGACTTCTCCCTAAATAATTCTATAAAACCAGCTTCACTGTAGTACCAAAACCTGGCAAAGACACAATGAAAAAATAAAACCACAGGCCAGTATCCCTAATAAACATAGACACAAAAAAAACTCAACAAAATACTAGCAAACCAAATCCAGTAGCACATCAAAAAGTTAATTTGTCATGATCAAGTAAGCTTCATTCCTGAGATGCAAGGTTGGTTCAACATATGCAAATCAATGAATGTGATTAACCACACAAATGGAATAAAACAAAAACCATATGATTATCTCAATAGATGCAGAGAAAGCTTTCAATAAAATCTAACATTGTTTCATGATAAAAATTCCCAACAAACTAGGCATTGAAAGAATGTATCTCAAAGTAATTAGCACCATCTATGATAAACCCATTGCCAACATCATACCGAATGGGCAAAAGTTGGAAGCATCCTCTTTAAGAATAGGAACTGTCAGACTTAGTGACATGGTAAAACCCCATCTCTACAAAAAATACAAAAATTAGCCAGGCATTGTGCCTGTGGTTCCATGCTACTTGGGAGGCTGAGGTGGGATGATCGCTTGGCCTGGGAGGCGGGATTACAGTGAGCCAAGATCGAGTCACTGCATTCTAGCCTGGGCAGTGAGACACAGTCTCAAAAAAAGAAAAAAAAAAGGAAAAGAAATAGGAACTAAACAAGGATTCCTACTCCTCTTCAACATAGTACAGAAAGTCCTAGACAGAGCAATCATGTAAGAGAAATAAATTAAAGGGATCCAAATAGGAAAAGAAGTCAAATTATCTCTCTTTACTGACAATATGATTATATACCTAGAAAACCCAAAAGACTCCACCAAAAGGCTCCTAGACCTGGTAAACAACTTCAGTAAAGTGTCAGCATACAAAATCAATGTACAAAAACCAGTAGGATTTCTACACCAATAACATTCAAGCTGACAGTAAAACCAAGAATATAATCCTATTTACGAAAGCCACAAAAATACATAAAATACCTAGGAATATATCCAATTATGGGGGTGAAAGACCCCTACAAGAACTACAGAACACTGCTGAATGAAGTAATAGATGACACAAATGGAAAAACATTCCATGCTCATGAATTGGAAAAATTAATATCATTAAAATAGCAATACTGCCCAAAGCAATCTACAGATTCAAGCCTGTTCTTATCAAACTATCAATATCATTTTTCATAGAATTAGAAACAAACTCTTCTAAAGTTCACATAGAACCAAAAAGGAACCTGAATAGCCAAAGTCAAATAGCTTGAGTCATCACATGACCCAACTTCAAACGATATTATAAATCTCCAGTAACCGAAACAACATCATACTGGTACAAAAACAGACATATGGAAAAACAATGGAACAGAATAGAGAACCCAGAAATAAACCCACACACCTACAACTGTCTGATCTTCAATAAAGTCAACAAAAATAAGCAATGGGGAAAGGACTTCCTGTTCAATAAATGGTACTGGGATAGCTTGCTGGCCATATGCAGAAGAATGAAACTAGACCCCTACTTTGAACCGTATACAAAAATTAATGTGAGATGAATTAAATATTTAGATGTAAACCTCAAACTATAAAAATCCTAGAAGAAAGTCTAGGAAATGCCATTTTGGGCACTAGTCTTGGCAAATAATTTATGACTAAGTCTTTCCTCAAAAGTAATTTCAATAAAACAAAAAACAAGTGAGACCTAACTAAACTAAATAGTTTTTGCACAACAAAAGAAACTATCAAAAAATTAAACAACAACACACAGAATAGGAGAAAATATTTGCAACTATGCATCCAACAAAGATCCAATATCTAAAATCCAAAAGTATCTTATAGAACTCAACAAGCAAAAACCCAGATAACCCCATTAAAAAGTGGGCAAAGGACATGAGCAGGCACTTCTCAAAAGAAGACATACAAACAGCCAAAAAAGTACGAATAAATGCTCCATACTGTTAATCATCAGAGACATGAAAATCAAAACCATAATGAAATACCATCTCACACTAGTCAGAATGACTATTATTGAAAAGACAAAAAATAACAGATGATGGTGAGGCTGCAGAGAAAAGGGAAGACTTATATACTGTTGGTGGAAAAGTAAATTAGTTCAGCCACTGTGGAAAGCAGTTTGGAGACTTCTCAAAGAACTTAAAACAGAACTACAATTTATTCCAGCTATCCCATTAGTTTCCCAAAGAAAAACAAATCATTCTACCAAAAGGACACATGCACTCATTTGTTCATCACAGCACTATTCACAGTAGCAAAGACATGGAATCAAACTAGGTGCTCATTATCCGTGGATTGAACACAGAAAATGTGGATAAATAAAATATTTTCCATATACTGTGAAATACCATGGAATACTATGCAGCCATAAATGAGCAACATGGATGTAGCTGGAGGTCATCATCCTAAATGAAATGACAAAGGAACGAAAACCAAAATACTGCATATTCTCAGTGACAGCTAAACATTGGATGCCTATGGACATCAAGATGGGAAAAATAGACACTGAAGACTACTAGAGAGGGGAGGGGGGAAAAGGAAAGAGCTGAAAAACCACCTATTGGGTACTGTGCTCACTATTTGGATGATGAGATCATTCATACCACAGACATCAGTATCATGCAATATACCCATGTAACAAACCTATGTATGTATCCCTTGAATCTAAAATAAAAGTTGAAATTATAAATAAAAGGAAATAATTATTTTCTCTGACAAACTGAGGGATAGAGAGGTATTTCCCTAGTTACAGAAAACTTTCATTTCCTGAGGCAAAGATAACGATTTTGCCCTAATTTAGAACTTTTATGACAGGCTTCCACAATGATTTTACATTTACAGATTTCAAATTAGTTTCCAGTATTGACATCCTTTACTTGGTCCTTTATATAAAAGATTTATATTTTTTAGTAAAATCAAAAAGAAAAGAAAAGGTATATTTCTGTGGTTGTGTCTACATTTTATCTGTAAAACTGAAAATTTCATAAATATGGGATTAGCATAGTGATTGAGCTATAAATTTTCAATATTCCTATGTTCTGTGCAATTTTTAATGTTTTTTATTGGCATATATATAAAGAAAAATATACACATCATTATATGATAGCAGCTTGATGAACTATTACAAAATAAACAGATCCATGTAGCTACCACAAACATTAAGAAATACATATTATTGGTCCCCCAGAATCCCTTTAATGCCCCTTCCCAATTACTACCACTTTGCCTAAAGGTAACTATTATTTTAACAGCAGTGCTTGCTTTTCCCTAGTTTTTAATGACCCAAAAGTAAAATTACAAATGTGAGAAATTCTCATTTGTGGAATAAGGAAAACCTTGGGGAAAATGGAAATACTGTATATTAATTATTTTAAGATAACTTTATGACATACAAGCAGGTATCAAGTTACTTTGCCAATTTAGAGTTATAAAAATACTTGTTTAGTTGATTATCTCATAAAAGTTACAAAAATGAATCTTTAAAAGTGGAAAAATGATAAGGATTAGTAAAAAAAAAAAAAAAAATCCCCTCACTGTTTAGGAGTAAAATACAAAACATAATTGAACAGCAAAAAAAAAAAATCTCTCTTAAAAATATCCTACAGTTCCTCAGGCCTTTGCATCTGCAGCCTACACATATAGTGGCAGGATACGCTACAGACCTGGTTTTCCAGCTTTCACTTTTAGTGACTCAGAGCATAGTCCATGTTGGATTAGCCTGACTGAGTATTATTGTCAGAGTAGTTCCTTGGCCGTTTATGTAGACACAGTCTTTTTCTCTCATTGCAACCTAAGTATTATGACAGGCCAATAATTCTTTCAGCATGTGTGTGAACTTGATTTACCCATGGACAGTGTGAATACAGCACATATTACTTGAGAGGTTTATAAGAGTGTGTTAGTCTTTTCTCACACTGCTATAAAGAACTCCCTGGGTAATTTATAAAGAAAAGAGGTTTAATTGACACATAGTTCCACAGGCTGTATAGGAGGCATGACTGGGGAGGCCTCAGGAAACTTAAAATCATGGCAGAATGGTGAAGAGGAAACAAGCATGTTTTCCCATGGCTGCAGGAGAGAGAGAGCAAAGGGGGAAGTGTTACACACTTTTAAATAACCAGATCTCCTGAGAACTCACTGGCTATTGCAAGAACAGAAAGGGGGAAATCTGACCCCATGATCCAGTCACCTCCCACCATGACATTTGGTTGGGGACACAGAGCCAAACCAGAGTTAGTGCATTTTTTGAAGAGAATTTGATTCAAGTACTGAGATATTGACTCCACAACTATAAATTATTGATGTATATTAACATTATCCAGGAGAAGCGTTAATTGGCCTGACTTGAGAGGAGATTTGAGAAAGAGTTGAGGTAAAGGGAAACTATCCAGGAACATCCATGTATTTTTGTAAAATCCATGTATTTTGTATTTCTGTGGCTGTATTACTTCAAATAAAGCATAATGACAATAATACCTTTTGTTCATGTAACACTTCTAATTGTCACAGAGTACGTTTATCTTATTTAATTCTCAGAATAACTCTGTGATGTAAGCAAGGAAAATATGAGTCAGATAAGGAAATTAAGGCTCATGAGAGGTTGAATGGTTTGAGACACAGCAGAGCAAATTGCTAGCTCAGCAAGGCCGGAGCCCCCACTCTTGAGTTCTCAGTGCGAGGCCTGTTACATTACAATACTGAGACTTTTTCAAAACATATGCTAAAACCTTATTTGAGTCATTTTTGTAATATTAATTTTTCTAAGTCCATTTATAGGTGAAAAGAATATACATTTTTATTTTAAGAAAGTAGAGATCTTGAAATATATCCTTATTTTCTTCATGTATGAATATTAATTGAGGGTCCATAGTGTGGTTGGCACTGTAAATGACTAATTTCTTGTGAGTTCAGACTTCCCATGAGGCCATGTTAAGGTAAAATGCTGCTGGCTAAAAACACACTGTCAGATATACAGGCAAAAATGTTTTTCTGTCCTTTGATCAGTGTTGTTTAGTCTCATTCATTCAAACTTGTGCCCTCCTCTGTAGGAAAACAAGGTCTATCAGGCACAGAACTGTCACTGATTTTGAAACAGGTAGCTGTGTACTCAGAGAAGCTTCATGCGTGTGTGTATGTGCATGTTGTACGTGCATGTGAGCGTGCATGTGTGTGTAGTACAGAATTTGACCATTTACTCGGTGCATCAAAATTACTGCCTTTCTTCTGTTGCCTTTGCTAACAAAACTATTGTTGGCATCACTGCGTACCATGTGCTGACTTTTACACTTGCTTTTAGGGCTTGAATCTATCTTATGCATTGTTTCATCACAAAGAACTTCAGCAATTTGATTCTCATTGTGTTTGAATTATCAACTTCGTATGTGTGACTTGAGCTTGTTAGATTCGTTTTTAGCACATGTGTGCCTAAACAGAAAGCAGGTTTTAAAAAAGAATGATGGAAGTTAATTATTTTGCTGTATAATGCTGTTTTATTAAACATTTGGCTTTGGCATTATTCATTGGCATCTGTCATTTCTCTATGCCTGAGGCTTTTGATTCAGATAGCAATTCATCAGATAAGCATAATTATTCAGCAAGAAGCCTCTGTGTAAGAACCTGGAGTGTAAGCTATTTCAGATGTCTTTTGGGGTGATATGGCACTTTACCAGAGACTAACAAAACCAACATAAACTCTCCTTGGCCCATGAAATTCATGACTGCAAGGTTTGCTTGATCATGTTTATTTCAAAATAATGAGAAAGTGTATTTGAAAGTGCTTTGAACTTCATAGAATGCTTAGCAAACATAAAAGTATTGCTATCATTATCAATTATGCTTACTGGAATGTTCCCCTTAATAATGTGAGATTACCTTGAAAAAGTAGCAAGATCTGCTATCTTTAGTTTTGTGCAAGTTATGGGAATGTAGTAACAAATAATCTCCATTGACAAAGAAATATCTGACTTATTATCTATTTTGTCACTGTCTTTTAGGCTTTCAGCACTTGGCAAAGGAGAATGAGATTGAGGAGGTATAGAGGAATCAAGAGATAGGAGGGAAATAATTCCTGGAGAGACTTTCACTGAAATGTGCTGGGAAGACTGGCTCTTTGTCTCTCCCTGACCCTATTAATCTGTCCTTGTTTTAGGTTTTTTTTTTTTTTTAAATGTTCATTGAAGTTGATGGAGTCTTTTACTAAATTAAATCTTCTCTTCTAAAGTTACCTTATATATCAATACAAGCTACTAGTTTTCTAAGGTTCATTTAGTACTCTGAAAATAGGATGAGGAAAGAATCAACTGAGCACTTTATTAAATGCTTGACTTTGCCTTAAGCATATTGTGTATATTGTAATATTGTTATGGCAACCCTACAAATTAGGGAAAGCTATCCTCGATTTATACATGAGAACAAAGAGGTTTCAAGATGATACATCGATTTGTTCAAGGCTATACAACTAGAAAATGAGAGAGCTGGCATTCAAGACTATACTCCTTGGAACCCTTTACTCATGCTTTTGATCCTTACCCGCAATACTGACTTTGAAGTGAAATGTTCATTGATTTGAAGTTTTCAAGGTTCTTTCACCAAAGTAATTTTCTCTGATGTTACCAATAATTGTACTGAAGAGCAGAAATGATTTGCTTCAGTTTTACAAAGGAACCTCAGAGTGTTTGTATCAGTCAAAATATCCACTGTAACAAAAATACCTAAAATGTGTAATGGTTCTAATATTGTAAAGTTTATTTGTTTATTTCCCTTTCATATAAAGTCAAAAAATATCTTGTATATAATTGATGGGGTTGGCTGTCCTCCAAGCAGTGATTCAGGCATCTATGTTCCTTCAATTTTGTGGAGCCTCCATTTTAAACATATGGCTTCCAAGGGTGTACTTGCAGAAGGTAGATAAAGTGATGGTAAATATTACTTTTGTTTATCTTCCAGTTTTTGCAGGCAATAGTTTTACCAAATGCTTTGCCACTGCATACTAAGAATTTCCATCTTTCGAGCCTCAGATATTAATTTCTTATTATTTACTGCCTGGCCACAAGTGACATATATTTTAGATTTTTCTCATAGCAATAGTCCATTTGGATGCATGACTTTCTGTATTGATTATGATAGAATGGTTGCTCTTATTAAATAAACCTTAGAATTGCCATGGTTTAACACAGTAGTTTATTTCCAGCTCACAAAATAGCAATATTGGGTTCACAATGGTATACTTGTGTGTTAGGGATGGTAGAAATCAGGTTTAGGAGGACTGTGCTTAACAATTTGGACATCTTGGCATTCATTCATATGCCACCTTTAGCAGGTGGCTTTCAACATCATGTGGACATTGACAGCCAGATAGTGGATGGGAGGGGTTTATGGGCAGAGTCTATTAAAGATGCCTATCACTTCTGTCCACATTTCATTACCTAGAACTAAGCATACCCACACCTAACTACAAAGGAGGCTAGAAAGTGCAGTAGAGCTGTGTGCCCAGGAGAAGGGGTAATGAGTTGTCAGATAGCTATTCTCTGCCATAGTGGGTAATGAGCATATTTACACTAGCTGCATCTGTACATTTGACAAAGAACTGAGTGTGTTCACATGAACCGATAGAGTATTGAAAAATATTCCAGCCGGGCGCGGTGGCTCAAGCCTGTAATCCCAGCACTTTGGGAGGCCAAGGCGGGTGGATCACCAGGTCAGGAGATCGAGACCATCCTGGCTAACATGGTGAAACCCCGTCTCTACTAAAAATACAAAAAACTAGCCGGGTGTGGTGGCGGGCGCCTGTAGTCCCAGCTACTCAGAGGCTGAGGTGGGAGAATGGCGTGAACCCGGGAGGCGGAGCTTGCAGTGAGCCCAGATCCTGCCACTGCACTCCAGCCTGGGCGACATAGCAAGACTCCATCTCAAAATAAAATAAAATAAAATAAAATAAATAAAAATATTCCTATCATGATATAAGAAGAGAAAGAGACAGGGTAGTCAAAGAGCTAACTAGCTCCAGTTAAAAGCTCCTGTGTCTTATTTGAGTATACAAAATATATTTATAAATACAGTTATGCATTGCTTAATGATGGAGATATGTTCTGAGAAATGCATTGTTTGCTAGGCAACTTCATAATTGTGCAAACACCTTAGAGCAGGGGTCCCCAACCCCTGAACCATGGACAGTACTGGTATGTGGCCTGTTAGAAACTGGGCCACACAGCAGGAGGTGAGTGGCAGGCAAGCAGGCATTACTGCCTGAGCTCTGCCTCCTGTCAAGATCAGGGGTGGCATTAGATTCTCATAGGAGCACAAACCCTTCTGTGAACTGCACACATGAGGGATCTATGTTGTGTGCTTTTTATGAAAATCTAATGCCTGATGATCTGAGGTGGCACAGTTTCATCCTGAAACTACCAAACCACTCCCTCCCAGCCCCCATTCATGGAAAAATTGTCTTCCACAAAATCAGGTCTCTGGTGCCAAAAAGGTTGGGGACCACTGCCTTGAAGAGTATTTTTACACAAACCTAGATGGTATAACCTACTTCACACCTAAGCTATATGGTATAGCTTATTGCTCCTGTGCTACCAACCTATACAGCATGCTACTGTTTTGAATATTGCAGCTAACTAGGACACTGTGGTAAGTATTCATTTAGCTAAACATAGAAAAGGTACAGTAAAATTATGACATTAGAATCTTATGGGACCTCCTTCATATATGTGGTTTGTTGTTGGCCAAAACATCCTTATTTGGCATATGACTATAGACAAAACACTAGGCAAACCTGTTTTGAGTGTATTTGCTGATAGTAAAAACTTGACTGTCAATATACTGCATGCAATTCTATCATTTGAGAGAAGAAGTGTGCTTATGGCCTATGAATGAGTTCTCTCATCTTGAAAAAATCCATATTTGCAACTGGATTAAATTCATTTCATGAACATTTTACATGCCTGCTGTTTTAAAAAACATGATTTTGATAATAATGTGTACTTTTCTTTCACAAAGTATGTCTGACTTTAGTGAGAAAGAGAAAGACTAATTGCATAGCTTTCATTGTATTATTAAATAGAAAATATTTTTGAGGACTAAAGTAAAAAAAGTGGATTAGCATGCAAATATTATAATCAAATCTAAAAATTGCTATTATGTTAAGTAAAATAAATTAAGACAGTAGAATGGGTAACATATTTTCCTATGCATTTTAAAGAATGCAACATGAGGTTAGAATTTGTAAAATGGAAATAACGATTAAATGGACTGAAATAACATCACATTTTAGGAAGGTTGTGCTGCTACTTCAGTAGTTTTATTATGAAGGTTTATTGTTGGTTCCTTGGCTTGGATATATTTAAGATTAGATGTGGGAAAAGGGAAAGTTCACACTGAGCAGGTGCAGTGTACATGCACCATTACAGCTGACCTATTGGGAAACATGGACCTAAAACCAGGTTTTAAGAAATAATGAATGAATGAATGAATGAATGACAACTTTCAGGTTATTTAGTGCAACATACTGTCAGAAATAGAAGTCTTACTGTATACGTAATCGTAATTTTGAAAATGTCTTAATGTATACATAATGATTATTTTTTCTAACAATTTTCAAGTTGTATTCTTATCCTCTTCCTGAACATGATAAAAACCTTGGCATGCTTTAAATATCCACTGATTAGCATCCTCCTTCTTATCTTGTTGTGTAGAAATTCGGTTTTGCATTTTTAAACACATGAAATATGTTACTAATTTTGGTCATTAGCAATTAAATCTAGCAGTACTCAAAAAAATCAATTTCTGTGGTATTGTTTCTTGTGAACCACACCTGACCTCTGGGTTTATTTTCTTTCTAGATGAAGTATATTCTTAAGTAATTATTTTTCCTGTGGAATTAAACATTTTTAAAATTGAAATATATATTTAAGACATACAATGTATTGTTTTGATATACATGTACAAAAGAGACTGATTACTACAAGCTGAATATAGAATTAACATATCCATCTCTTCACAGACTTACCATTTTGTGTGTGTATGGTAAGAACACCTAAGATCTAATCTCTTAGGAAATTTCACATGTGTATTACAGTACTATTAACTATAGTACTCATGCTGTACATTAGATCTCTACAACTTATTTATTCTACATAATGAAACTTTGTTCCATTTGCCCAATATCTCCACCTACCACTCCCCCCAAACTCCAGGAAATCACCATTGTACCCTCTTCTTCTATGAATTTGACTTTTTTAGATTCCAGAAATAAGTGAGATTATGCAGTAACTTTCTTTATGTGTCTGATTTATTTCACTTAACATGATGTCCTCCAACTTCATTTACATTGTAACAAATGGCAGGATTTCCTTTTTTATAAAAGTCAGAATAAAATACACACACACACACACACACACACACACACACACACACACAGCAATTTTTTTCCCATTCATCTGTCTATAGACACGTAGGTGGTTTCCATATTTTGGATATTGTGAATAATGCTGCAATGAACATGGGAGCACAGATATGTCATTGACATATTGATATCATTTCCTTTGGATATGTATTCAGAAGTGGGATTGCTGGATCATATAGATAGCACTCCTTCCTTTAATTTTCTGAAGAGCTTCCATACTGTTTTCCATAATGACTATACCAAATTACATTCTTATTGATAGTGTGCAAGAGTTCCCTTTTCCTCACATTCTCATAAACACTTATTTTTTGTCTTTTTGATAACAACCATTCTAATAGGTGTGAAGTGACATCTCATTGTGGTTTTGATGTGCATTTCCCCAATGATTAGTGATATTAACCATCTTTTTACATACTAAGTGGCGATCTTTATGTCTTCCTTGGAAAAATTTTTATTTAAGTCCTTCGCCCATATTTTCAACTGGGCTATTTGTATTTTTGCTATTGAGTTCTATGAGTTTCTTATATATTTTGGATATTAACTCCTTATTAGATATATGGTTTGGAAATATTTTCTTTCATTTTGTAGGTTGCCTTTTCATCTTAATGTTCCCTTTGCTTTGCAGAAGTTTGTTTTTAGCATGATGTAGTCCCACTTTTTTTGTTGTTGTTGTTGTTGTTGTTTGTTTGCTTGTGTGTTTTTGGTGTCATATGCAAAAAAAAAAAAAAATTCTTCATCAAGACTGACATCATAGAGCTTGTTCCCTATGTTTTTTCTTAGGAGTTTTACAGTTTCAAGTCCCATGTTAAAAGTCTTTAATCCATTTTGAGTTGCTTTTTGTGTATATTGTAAGATAAGGGTCCAATTCCATTTTTCTTTTTTTTTGCATGTGGATATTCAGTTTTTCCAACACCATTTATTGAAGAGACTGTCCTTTCCCCATTGTCTATTCTTGGTACCCTTGTCAATTATTATTTGACAGTTTATTTGTGGGTTTCTCTCTGGGCTCTCTATTCTGTTCCACTGCTCTGTGTGTCTGATTTTATACTAGTATCATCTTGTTTTGATTAGGACAACTTTGTAGTATAATTTGAAATCAGAACCTGTGACATTGTCAACTTTGTTCTTCTTTCTCAAGATTGTGCTATTTGGGGTTGCTTGTGGTTCTGTACAAATTTTAGGATTCCATTTCTGTGAAAATTGCTTTTAAAAATTTGATAGGGATTACCAACAAAAAAAAGGATGAATGAGATCTAGTATTTGATCATACAACAGAGTGACTATAGTTAATAATGAATAATTGTATATTTAAAAATAACTAAAAGAGTGTAATTTGATTGTTTGTGGCACAAAAGATAAATGCTTGAAGGGATGGAGACTCCATTCTCCATGATGTGATTATTTCACACTGCATACCTGTATCAGAACATTGTATGTACCCCTGAGGTATATACACATACTATATACCCACAAAATTTGAAAATTTAAAAAATTAAATTTTTTGTAGAGATTGCATTTTTATACATATTGCATTTGATGGTGTTTTACAATTTCCTTAAGCTGTTTTCACTCTTTTTCATTTTTTTCTTTTTGCTTCTTTGACTGAAGGATTTCCGATACCTGTCTTTGAGTTTGCTGATCCTTTCTTCTCCTTATCTAGTCTGCTGTTGAGCCCCTGTATTGAAATTTTTCAGTTATTGTATTATTCAGCTCTATGATACCTAGTACTTTTCTATGTTTTCTGTTTCTTTGCTGGAATTCTCACTTTGTTCATACATTATTGTCCTTATCTCAGTGAGCATCTTTATGACTGTTTTTTGTTTTTGTTTTTTTTTGAGATGGAGTCTTGCTGTGTCACCCAGGCTGGAGTGCAGTGGCGCGTTCTCGACTCACTGCAAACTCCGCCTCCTGGGTTCACGCCACTCTCCTGCCTCAGCCTCCCAAGTAACTAGGACTACAGGGGCCTGTCACCATGCCCGGCTAAGTTTTTGTATTTTCAGTAGAGACAGGGTTTCACTGTGTTAGCCAGGATGGTCTCAATCTCCTGACCTTATGATCCACCCGCCTCAGCCTCCCAAAGTGCTGGGATGACAGGCTTGAGCCACCGTGCCCGCCCTATGACTATTATTTTTAACTCCTTCAGGTAAGTTACATATCTCAATTTCATTAGGGCCAGTATCTTGTTCTTCTGTTTGGCACATATTTCCGTTTTCTCATTTTCCTAGCTGGTTTCTGTGTGTTAGGTAAGACAGCCATCTCTCCCCATCTTCAGAGATTCTGGGTGCCTCTCAAATTTTGTGCTGCAAAGAGCCATATTTTTTCTCAGCGGTCTCAGAAGACTGAAGTTTACCAAGTTTCATCAGTGCTCTGAGACAGTGAGATAGGATCCATTTCCTACAGTAGCAGCTAGAAAAGTTGGAGTGCTAGATGTAAGATCCAATTCCTTTTCTTTTCATGGAGAAGCCGGAAGCTGGGGTTTATTCCCCCTTCACTCTTCACTGAGTCAGAGAGACCTGTGGAAAATTTCTGCGTGTTCATTCAGACTGAATGCTCTTTCAAATCACTTCTTTGCTGTTTGTCACTTTCAGGGATCTAGTGAATGCCAGGCCCCATCAGCTCTCAGATAAAGGTGGCTTGAGACCAGCTTCTCAGGTAGCAACCAGAAAAGCTGGGATACTAGATGGGTAGGCCAACTCCTAGGGAGAAGTTGGTGGCTTAGTTTTATTGCTAAAATGAGCTAGGAGAAGGAGCTCTGGAAGTGCCACATGCCTGTTTAAATTCCCAGGGCATTAGTGATTGCCTGCGTCATCAGCTCCAGGAGCCAGTGACTTTGATGCTAGATTCTCAATTCCAGAGATATGCAAGTTTGGAGTTAATTCCTTGGGTACTAGCTATAAGAGTTGGGTGCTAAATGTGTGGTCCAGGTTCTGCCAGGGAGAAGTTGGAGGTTTGATTTTATCATTGGAGAAGGCTGGGGGTAATGTCTCAGTCCATTGTGTGTTGCTATAACAGAATAGCTGAGACTGGGTAACCTATAATGATCAGAAATTTATTTTCTCACAGTTCTGGAGGCTGGGAAGTTCAAGATAAAAGCACCAGCATCTGGCAAGGGCATTCCTGCTGTGTCATCACATGGTAGAAAACAGAAAGGCAAAGAGACAAAATGGGGCCACACTCACCCTTTGATAATGGCGTTGCCCTGATGACCTAATCACCTCTCAAAGGTTCTACTTGTTAATTTCAGTGTGAGTTTTGGAGAGGACAAACATTTGAACCATACCAAGGAGAGAAACCATAGGAATTGCCACATTCCCCTTTATGCTTCCAGAGGACTAGAGATTGCTTACCTCATCAGCTTCCAGTACAAGCTAGCTAAAAGCTAGACCCTCAGGCAGATGCTTTGAAGTGAAAATTTTCTCAGTCACTTTGTGTACAGAAGTCTATAAACTAGCTTCTGGATTTTTCTCAGATGAAACTGATCCACGCGTAGCTGTTTATTTGGTGTGTCTGTGGGTGGAGGGAGAATCCTGTGCCTCCTATTCTGTCATTTTGCTAACTTTCTTATTGAGATGGTTTGTTTTATATTCTGTAAGTCATTATATATCTGAAAATTTATCTTTATTCATGATGACAGTTTAGCTAGGTAGAGATTTTTTTATTAAAAGCTATTTTTTCCCTCAGGATTTTGAAGATATTATTATATTGTGTTTTCAGTCTCTACTGTGGCTGATAATTCCATTGTAAAATCTAATCAGTGTTCTCCCATGGCTAATCTCTGTTTCTTCTCTAATAGATTTTCTGCTTGTTGCTGATTTATCTATTTCTTCTTGCAATTCTGTTGGTTCTTGCATATTGTGTTTTCAGGCTATATTGTTACATTACACATATGTTGATGATACACATGTATTCACTGGTATCTAATTGTACATTTGTATTGTTTGATATCTGGCTTGGACATGTAAAGGTTGAACACCGTCTACTTTTATTTGTAGAGAAAAAAATCATCGGACACAACCAAAGGCTTGAAATCCTCTGGCATTCTTTATGTATATCATTGTTCTTTTAGTTTCAGGGGTCAAAAGTCTGCAAAGTAGCTTAAGCAAATAAGGGACTTTATTAACTCAACTAATTGTAAAGGGCAAAGATGACGCTGAATGTGTCTGGAATCAGGGAACTAAATGATTCCATAATACTTCTTTCATTCACTTTTCTGCATTTTGTCTTTTCTTCTAATACATTCAGGACTTCACATGATGAGGTCATGGTCTTTGTCACTCCTAGGATTTTATATGAGGGGCTTTGTAACCAACTGAAGAAAGGATACTACCTTCTCACCTTCAGGTAGAAAATTCCAAGGAAAAGTTCCTGTTCCTCCCAACTTTGGACATTTGCCCATTCCTTGCCCAATCTCCTGTGCCCAAATAAATAAGTACCATCATTGACCTAGTTTGTTTACTATGGTAACACTGTGGTCAGGAAGCCAAGGGTTAGAATTTGTTACCAAAGGAAGGGAGAAGACGTGCTGAGTAGATAAGAACAATAATCATAATACCTTTTTCCTACTTTCCCAGAGATTAAGAACATGACCCTTCCTTAATTCTAAGCCTGTTCTAGCAATATGTCTTTATCTTTGCCTTTATGGAGCTTCCTTAGTCTTATCTATGTGTATTTAATAACTTTTTATGTGCTGTCTTAGCATGTTGTGTTTTATAGAATTTATTACCTTGCCTTACAGTTATAGCAGTGTATATCTTCCTTATTAGACTATAATCTCTGTGGTAAAGGACTGTGTCCTTTTCATTTTTTTATCTTTATTTATTCATTAATTCAATCATACATTCATTCTACTAATATTTATTGAGTGCTTCCTTTTTGCCAGATACTGTCATAGCCACTGGGCAAATAGTGGATGTTCAATAAATAAATGTCTTCTTGAATAAAACTTCCTGGATATTCTCAGAAAATGTTTCTGTTATGCTACTAAGGTTTTGACAGGCCAGTTGCTTTCATTTCATTTTCCTGTTATTGTAATTTAAAAGCACAAAGTCTAGAGAATGACCTTTGAAATGTTACACATGATATGAATTTCAAAAGAAAAAATTTGGATTGGCATACCAACTTCCTCATCATGTTTTGAAATGTGATACTTCAGGGATAAGACAAAAGAGCAAAGCAGGCCAAAATCCTCTCCACAGAGAGATGAACTGCAGGGCCCGGCACATCCCTGTTTTCATTAAAACAGGTAACATACCCATTGTGTTCAGTCAGCCACAGGCTATTTCAGGATACTTTTTAACACCTTGAAGTCACTAAAATAAATTCCACCGCTTCTCAGGGTATCACCAAATAGAACAAAAGGTAAAATAAAAAATGGAAGAAATGAAAACCCCATATTCTATCCACTTGTTGTGATAATAAAAAATGTATTAAAATCAAGTCCCTCTTTCTAAGACAAAATAACATTTCTTTAGAAACAAGCAACTGATGTTCCCACACAGCTTGATATTTTCCCGCAGATCCTGTGATGCTACCAAAAATCTGCATAATACCGTGTGTGTGTGTGTGTGTGTGTGTGTGTGTTTCTGTGTGTATGTATGCACAAGTGTATGAGTTTGTTAAACTCTGTGAGACTCCCTACACATTTTTCTAGGACAGCTATATATGGTTTGGGGAAAAATAAAGCATCAGGAGCCAGGAAACTCCTTAGAAAATCAAAATCAAAAGTGCACTCATTCATTTATTTTTATCTAATATTTTATCTCACCTTTGTGATTGTATGCATCCTGTTTCTTATACTAGTTCCCTTCTTCCGTGTATTCAACTAATTTCAATCCTTCAACTGTAAGTAACAGGAAATCTTCAACTCACATAACTTAAACAATAAGGAAATGTATTATGAAGCCTAGAGTTTCCTGGATTGGTTAATTCACATCTCAGTGACATCACTGAAATCCTAGATTCTTGCCATCTCAAAATTCTTTGATCCTCAGCATATCAACTTTGACCTCAAGCTATTCATATGATGGTGGCAAGATGGTATCACAACCAGTCACAGCAATTTCCTGCTGAAAAGGATCTATCTTTTCCATGTAATGCCTTTTTCAGAGTAGAGAAACTATACCTGGAAACCCCAGGAGACTTCCCCTCATAGCTCATTTGCCAGGGTTAGGTCACAAGCCCTGACTAAGACAATCCCACGAGAGGGGAATGGGGTTACTATGATGGCTTTGAATTAAAAGTATTTACTTTGGAGTGGTAAAACAGAAGGGTAGATACTGGACAAAATCAAGTCTCTACCAGCAAAGAAGAAAAGGAAATTTTATATGAGGCAAGTGTTAAGAACAAATAACTTAGATCTCCAACTTTTTTTTTTAACAGTAGATTTACTTGCCTTTAATAATAAGCAGAATAAGTAAGTTGTACCTACTAAATTAGGAATATCAATTCTTTACTCGGCTTCTTTATGCACTAACCCATATAACGAGTTACACTGATCTTGAATGTGTCTCTCCCTGACCACTGGAGATAGAATTAATCTTTCTGTTCTGTGCTGTCCATACATACAAACTTCAATGAGCATGTGGAGACACATATTTTAGTTTTTGGAGAGAACAAAACTCTAACAAAATTTCAAAGCATCTTTTACAAACTTTTCTCTTTTCAATGAACAATAGTGGCAATATTAGATAGATAAAGACAATGAGAATGTAGAAGGTTTTGAGTAACTGTCTCAATAATTATTCTTCAGATATTGATCTATAATGTGTCATAAAATAGTGTAAAGAAAGATGCTCTTTTCACAAATTGTAAATATTTCTTCTATAGAGGACCAACCTTGTTAATTAAAAAAGCTATTATCCCAATGTGTTTTTTATGGAAAGCCCAGAGAAAAGAAGGCATTTGTAGGTGAACACAAACAAAATCACTTAATTCACAAAGATATCCCAAATGCCTTTGTTAAAGACATAAGCAATTTTAAATGAGCTAATCCATTAATATCTACCACTGGTTAAATGTAGCATTCTGTTTATTTAAGTCAGTAATTGCTATAAATGATAATGATTCTTCATATCGCTAGATATCCAATGCATTATTCATTTCTCCTTAGGCTGAGATATGAGAACATCAGAGCTATTATAGGTTTTATGTAGTGATTTATAGGAAGAATAGATTATTTATTAAAATAATAGACAACTATTAAAGGGGCATTGTTGACTCACTATTTTTCCTGATGCTTTATTAATTTTATTATTATTATGTTTTAATTTTACAATTTAACATCTTCATGTGGAGCTGAAATTCTAATTAGTGTGAATTTTAGTGTCCTTATTGGAGATCAAGCACCTAAGGGTATTGAACATATAATAATGTCACCTCTTGTTTTTGGTTAACTCTTTATATGGGTTAGTGTGTAATGAAGCTGAGTAAAGGATTAATATTCCAAATTTAGTAGGTACAAATTATTTATTTTGCTATTAAAAGTGAGTAAATCTACTGTTAAAATAGCTGGAGACCTAAGTTGTTATTGGTTGTAAATATCCTTCCTTAAGTATTAAAATCTACTTATTTTCTGTCAGTATCTTTGGCAAATTTTTTTAAGTTGTCTTTTGTTTTCTTGACTTGCCAGTGTACTCCATTTGTCCTTTCATTCATGCTATCACATAAGATGTGATGGAGACTCACTGTGCTAACAAAGGCAGGCCATTCCATCTAAAGCTTCCACCTGCTAAAACACAGATAACTTTTTAATGCTGCTTCTGATTTTTTAAGGGCTTAAGCTTGAAAATTTCCCGTCTTAAAAACAACCAATCAAACAAACAAATGAAAAACCTAGTATAGATGTGGTTTCCTCTGCCTGGAGCTATTTTTGCCCTATTTGCAAGGCTAGTTTCATTTTATATATCAGGTTTCAGCCTGATACTTCTGAGTTGCCACTTTCCACTACTCTATAAGAGTTCCTCTTCCTGTTATTCTCTCTCTTTATGCATTATTATTTACTTCCCTTTACCTGTTGCAATTTATAATTATGTATTTATTTATTGTCTGTTGTCCCTTCAGTGCTATGTCTCAGAGACTGAAAACTCATAGGAGCAAGGACTCATAATAGATAATATTAATAGACATTTATTAAATATTTGATGACTGAATGAATGATCATGGTGTCAAGGCCAGAACCTAATCCTAGGTCTCCAGAATCCCTATTATTGTACATTAGCCACTGCACACTTACAATAAAATATCAATTAAATTATTTCCTATCTTCTACACATGTAGAAAGTAAGCCTTCCCATGACCTGAATTCAACCACAGTCTAATTTCCATGATATATTTGGGAAGCATAACAGAACTAAGTAATTAAGGCTTCTCTAGGAATGTTATTGAAATAATACAATACCAAGAATAGTAGGATTCAGAACAGAAAAAAAATGACAGTTTCTTTCAACAGTTAAAAAGCTTCTGCTTTTCAAAAAGACTGATCTACTCTAAACCAATCAAAACTTTTGACTTCAAGTCAATAGTTACCTTCTTTAAAGATAAATCATTTCTTTTATTTGTGCTTCTTTTCTCTGAATTTTGTAAAATTAATAGAAAAAGAGTAAAACTCCACTTGATACCTATTGAATCCAGCATAATTAAGATCTATTTATTTTCACTTAAAAACAAAACAAAACAAAAATTAATTATTCAATATCACTCCCTTTACACACACACACATATACCCATCCTGCATTTTTTTCAAGCACAAATTATCTTGGAGACTTACTTGATTAACTTAGATGTGAAATAATTTTCTTGTCTATATCAAGGACAGAATGACAAATATTCTCAGATTCTCTTAGCAACAGGCATTTGATTTGCTGTCTTGAATAGAGCCTTGTAAAGTTTCCTTTGTAGGAAAACTACCATATTTGAAAATGTTGCCTTATTGTTGTTTTAAAATTTTCATATTATTATTTTATTACTAAATAAATAAAGGTATGCAACTTTAGAAATAGAAAGTGGTATGGTTTGGCTCTGTGTTCCCACCCAAATCTCAGGTTGAATTGTAATCTCCACATGTTGGAGGAGAGGCCTGGTGGGAGATGATTGAATCACGGAGTGGATTTCTCCCTTGCTATTCTCATAGTAGTAAATGAGTTCTCATGAGAACTGATGGTTTTAAAGTGTGATAATTCCCCGCAACCTCAACCCTCTCTCCTGCCATTATGTAAGATGTGCCTTGCTTCCCCTTCACTTTCCATCATGATCGTAAGTTTCCTGAGGCCTCCCCAGCCATGTGGAACTGTGAGGCAATTAAACCTATTTTCTTTTTAAATTACCCATTCTCAGGTAGTTCTTTGTCACGGTGTGAAAAAGGACTAATACAGAAAAATTGGTACTGGGAGTTTGGGGCACTGCTATAAAGATACCTGAAAATGTGGAAGTGACTTTGGAACTGGGAAGCAGGCAAAGGTTGGAACAGTTTGGAGGGCTCTGAAGAAGAAAGGAAGATGTGGGGAAGTTTGGAACTTCCTAGAGACTAGTTGAATAATTGTGACCAAAATGCTGACAGTGATATGAACAATGAAGCCCAGGCTGGAGTGGTCTCAGATGAAGATGAGAAACTGGGAACTGGAGCAAAGGTCACTCTTGCTATACTTTAGCAAAGAGATTAGCAGCATTTTGCCCCTTCCATAGAGAACTTAGACATGCAAATTTGAATTGAAATAGATGATTTAGGATATCTGGCAGAAGAAATTTCTAAGCAGCAAAGCATTCAAGCTTTTTCTGAAAGTGTACAATCATATGCATTCACAAAGAGATTGTCTGAAATTAGAGCTTATGTTTAAAAGGGAAGTAGAGCGTAAAAGTTTGGAAAATGTGCAGCCTGATTGTGTGATGATAAAAAAGAAAAACCCATTTTATGGGAAGAAATTTAAGCTGTTTGCTGTTGGAATTTGCATAAGTAAAGAGAAGCCAAATATTAATAGCCAAGACAATGGGGGAAATGTCTCCAGGGCATTTCAGAGATCTACATGGCATACCCTCGTATCACAGGCCTGGAGGCCTAGGAGGAAAAAGTGGTTTTGTGGGCCAGGCCCAGGGCCTTGCCGCTCTGTGAAACTTCTGGACTTGTTGCCTGTGTCCTGGCTGGTCCAGCTCCAGTTGTGGCTAAAAGGGGTCAAGGTACAGCTTGGGCTGTTGCTTCAGAAGGTGCAAGCCCCAAGCCTGGGCAGCTTTCACATGGTGTTGGTCTTACAGTTGTGCAGAAGGCAAGAGTTGCGCTTTGGGAGCCTCCACCTATATTTCAAAGGATGTATGGAAACACCTAGATGTCCAGACCGAAGTCTGCTGCTGGGGTAGAACCGTTGTGGAGAATCTTTATTAGGGCAATGCAGAGGGGAGGGCAATGCAGAAGGCAATGCTGCCTAGGGGAGCTGTGAGAAGAAGGCCATCATACCCCAGACCCTAGAATGGTAGATCCACCAACAGCTTGCACCATGCACCTGGAAAAACCACACTCAATGCCAGCTAGTGAAAGCAGTCACAGGGGCTGTACACTGCAGAGTCACAGAAGTGGAGCTGTATGAGGCTGTAGGAACCCACCTCTTGCATCAGTGTGTGCTGGATATGAGGCATGGAGTCAAAGAAGATCATTTTAGAGCTTTAACATTTAATGACTTCCCCACTGGGTTTCAGACTGGCATGGGGCCTGTGGTCTCTTTGTTTTGGTCAATTTATCCCATTTGGAATGGAAACATTTACCCAATGCCTATACCCCCAATGTATCTTGGACATAACTAACTTGTTTTTGATTTTACAAGCTCCTAAGTGGAAGGGACTTGCCTTGTCTCAGAACTTGGACTTTTGAGTTAATGCTGGAATGAGTTAAGACTTTGGGGAACTGTTGGGAAGGCATGATTGGTTTTGAAATGTAAAAAGGACATGAGATTTTGGAGGCGCCAGGGACAGAATGATATGGTTTGACTCTGTGTCCCCACCCAAATCTCATTTTGAATTATAATTCCTACATGTTGGAGGAGGGGCCTGGTGGGAGATAATTGGATCATGGGGGTAGATTTCTCCCTTGCTTTTCTCATGATAGTGAGTTCTCATGAGATCTGATGGTTTTAAAGTGTGGCACTTCCTACCTCACTCTCTCTTTGTCTTTCCTGCCACCATAAAAGATGTGCCTTGCTTCCCCTTCACCTTCTGCCATGATTGTAATCTTCCTGAGGCCTCCCCAGCCATATGGAACTGCGAAGCAATTAATCGCCTTTTCCTTATAAATAACCCAGACTTAGGTAGCTTTTCATAGAAGTATGAAAATGGACTAACACAGAAAATTTCTTAGAGATTGTCTAGTGCAATACCCTCATTTAAAATTTATTTTTTAAAGTAACATAATTAACTTGTATTTACATAACACATTTTTTGAAATGTAGTTGAAATTAACAAATTGTAAACAAATCTTTAAATAAAGAATAATTTCTTATTTTCTTATCTCATTAAAAAGAAGGGGAAATCTAATTCTCTAAATGTTTCAGCAACTCTTTCATTCCGGGGTCTCATTTTTGCCCCATTTGGATTTTCCTTAACATATTTTCTAAATCCTAGCTACAGTACATCTCTGTTTTATCTTGTTTCAAATAATGAGGCCTTTTTAATAGCTAAATTATTCTGTGTTCTATGTATGAGACTATTTGTGGTTTTAGGGAAATAGATGTCTTTAAACTTTTTTGTGGTTTAGAACTTTGATTTTAATAACAATAGTAATAAAAATGATATCTGGATTTTTAAAACAAAGCTTTGCTCACCTCTTTACCACATCTAAGGATCTTTTTCTCTTAATTTCAGATGATTAATCTCCCTCTGAGGTAGCACTTCTGTTTCCCTCAGGCCAGTTTTGGCCAATGCAGTTTTCCCTTTGTCCTGAGGTGGCAAGCCATTTCCCATCTGCTTTCCTCTCTAAATGTTTACACTAAAGCCTTTTCTAATTTATTGTTATGCTCAGCAAATAGAAGAAGCTCAATAAATATTAATTGAATGTGAATGAAAGTGTAATTTATTGTATTTTCACCATAAATGTTATTTATTCAATTTTCAAATTTATTCAGTTGGTAAATTTAATGTATCATGTGACTTTATTTTATTTCATAATTTATCATAATGTTTATCCTATAAGTAAATTCCTTAGTGTTTTATATTTTCCTGAAAACCTTATCAAGTAATACAGGAAGAAAATGATATATACCTGAGGGAAAAATTGAAAGTTATCTTTACTTGTTAAAACAAAATATTTTAAGAATCTTAAGGACAGAGGCTTTGCTATTTCTTTGTTTTATGATCTTCCATTTCATCCACTATACAAGTTAAATAATAGATTGCTATTAAAGTCTTAGAGTTCAAAAAATAGAAGATTTATATTCAACTCATGTTCCTCATATTTCAGAGCAAGAAGGAATTTTAGTGATGGTCCAATCTAATCTTCTCATTTTTCAGAGAAGAAAACTGAAACATCAGGGACTGTTGCAGCTCGTATAGTGTGTACCGTATACACATGCACACACACACACACCCACAAATACAAATAGCCAATGTGTATTCAATATTTTGGTTAATAGGTAGAATTCTAAATGCTTTACCTTGTTAATCTTGATAACTACATACATATATATATA
>NW_012114688.1:10216005-10227344 GCF_000951035.1 Colobus angolensis palliatus | reverse complement strand
TTTTTTTTTTTGACAGAGTCTTGCTCTGTCACCAGGCTGGAGTGCATGGAGTGCAGTAGCGCGATCTCAGCTCACTGCAACCTCCACCTCCTGGGCTCAAGCGATTCTCCTGCCTCAGCCTCCTGAATAGCTGGGATTACAGGTGCACGCCACCACTCCTAGCTAATTTTTGTATTTTTAATAGAGACAGGGTTTCACCATACTGGTCAGGCTGGTCTACAGCTCCTGACCTCATGATCCACCCACTTCGGCCTCCCAAACTGCTGGGATTAGAGGCCTGAACCACTGCGTCCGGCCACTGAGATATATGTTGTTTTTATCTCCATTTTACAGATGAAAAAGTGACTCAGGGAAGTTAAATAAGTTCGTCACCATCACATCATTAGTAAGTGTTAAAGCTGGGAGTAGGATCTGTTTATTTAATCTCTTTGAGCCCTCACTCTTAAACACATATACTCTATTGCTTCTCTGATTAGAGCTGAGATATTCTGAGTCCTAATTCCGAATCCTGTAATGTTTCCATTATGGGCATTCTCTGAAAGATACGGAGATGGCTGACGGTTCTAAGTGAGACATACATATTAGAGTGGCAGTGAAAATAGTGGGAAATGGGAATGAAAGTAAGCTGGTGAAACTGGCAGAATGAAAAGAGGAGCAAGGAGATATTTTAGAGGGAATGTTGGTTTGGAATTCTGGCTGGACAAGTAATAATAAAATATCAGAAGAAAATAGATTTTTCTGAGTAATCAGAGAAACAATATTTGTTCAGAGGAGTTTAAACTCAATTGCTACTTGAGGGTTGGTTCTTCCCAAGAGGAGTAGCAAAACAAGAGATAATATCAAAGCTCATCTACTGAAATTTCTATTAAATACCTTCCTCATCATGCCTTTCCTTCTTTCAAAATAAATTTTCTATCATGATTGTTATTTGTCTTTTAAAAGGTTTCCTCAAATGATATTGGAAGGACATCTAGACAGAGGACATAAAGGCCATTCTTTTTATTTGGCTTTTGCTGAGCTGTGAATATTTAAGAGATGAAGCATAAGATCATCATTATTGATGTTATTTTTCCTTATGAGGGGTTCTTTCATAAATGACACAGAGGGCAAGTGGTAAAGGACACGGAATTCAGGTTCCTCATTTCACTTCCTGCTGAAGTATGAATAACTCAGGGGCAACACACAACGATTTTACTTTATGCCACTTGGCATTTCATTCAGACAGTTGAATTGTTGGTACTCTCTTACCAGAGGTCTTAGTAGGGCCATTTTAGTAGATCTGTGCTTTGGAAAAATTCAGAATTGTTTGAAAATTCCAGTTACTAAGGTATGCTTTATGAACCAAATTATATGAAAAGAGCAGTTATATTGTTTATTATAAAGTTAGTCTACGTAGAATTTTCTGGATTGTTTTTGAAGGAAGCCAACTCACATCATAATTAAATATGTATCAAATAAAGGAAATTTAGGGTATAAAATTTTACTAGTTATAACTCTCTCTCGTATTGTCATTTTGAAAATGTGTTTGAGCCACATAATTCTATGCCCCACAAAGCAAACTTCCAATTAACTTGGACTACTAATTGGGAATAGCAAAACAAAACATCCCTGTGTAGTGTTACACATAAATGTCTTACTATCAACATTAGCCAATGACCTGTATCTTGATTTTATGAATGACAGTAACTCCAATATACTGATTATCAATCCAGAAAATGTTAAAGTCAGAGGAGAATATTGGCATTTAGGCATGAATTTGAAAGCATTAGTATTATAAGATTGAAAGTAGTGTTCTAGTGAATGAATGTAAGTATATAGAGATAATTATCCTGGGAACATCTTTAATTTAGCTTTAGTATGCAGTGTTAAATGACTTTAATAATAAAACAGAATGAATCTAGTAAGTTTAGAATGGACAAATTTACTATCAACAGGAAGTGCCTAGGAATTGGTAGAAGGTCCAGATTGTATGATAATGAAATCTTAATACTCTTAGAAGTTCCTTCTTTTTTTATTTTTCAGATTGTTGCCATTCCCCATCTCTGGCTTTGAATCTTAGAATGAAATCTGTTATTGACAGTGAACGAATTTAATGAAGGAGTGTTAAATATTCAACGAAGCAGCAAATCTGTTCACATTGTAATTAACATATATTTTTGAAGAAACAAAGCAGGCCTACAGGCATAAAACAATGTTATGTCTATATGTCATATATGTACAGGTATTGAATCAGGACTAAAATATTTGGCCTCTCTGATATTCTATGACACCACCACACTACAGAGCTACAGAGTTCGTATTTAGAGGATTCATTATATTACTTAGTACTAAATATACCACCACCAGCTAGGCTGGACAAATTTGCTATTGGACAAAGTTGGAAAAGGTCACAACAGAGGAAAAAATTATTTTCTTATTTATAAAGAAAGGGAATTTATAAAATTATGGAAAGAACATAGGAAAAAATAAGGCAGGAGTCAAGAAGAAGCACTTGTAAAATAAGATGCTGATTATAGTGCTAGAATTAGAGAAGCTGATACAATAGGGAAAGTCATCTGTAAAATTATTATCTCTTGAAATTAAACATAGAAATGTGAATAAGAAAACATCTATGCATGAATGGATTTTGATTGGGGCAGATAAGCATTTTTAGCAAAGAACAGCACAAATCAAGTAATCCCAAATTCTGCAATAAACAAACACAACCCCATCACTTACCTCACCAAAAATTATCTGACACAGTTGGGCTAAATCCATGTCATCAACTTAGAAATTTTGCCTTGGAAATCAGCCAGTGAGGTTGAGTCATATTTTCAGAGGCTTCCTCTTCCTCTTTGGAAAATCATCAACACATTTTCATTTTGTAAGCTATGTTTTTTTTTTTTTTTTTTAAACCAGCATTGATTTTAAAAGCTTTATCCAATTCTTGGTTCTTGAATGTCCCTGAAGATATTTTTGAAGCATTATGCAAAGTGTTGCTCCCTCTGGAACTCCCATGTAGGCACTGGAGATGTTGGGAAATGCTTGTGAGAAATTTTCATGCATAAAAAAGGACACTCAGCTGAATGCTAGATTGTAATTCAATCAGGAAGTTCTGATGACATTCTAAAACTGTAAAGTACAGTCTGAATGCTTTAGGAGTAATACTACATTGCCAACACTGAATTACAGCTAGTATTTTTACACGAGGACTAGGAATACTAGGAACATAAAACAATTTCATAGCCAGTTACCTTTGAGGTTGGGGGAGATGATAATTCATCACACAGAGGTCTTTAGTGCATTCCACAAAGAAAGATTATAATATGTGTAAGAGTGAAGGCTTGCCACTTGTCAGTCTATGAGAAGGATTTGAGTATAGAGGACACAGTGGTCTGTAAAACATTATAGGACTTGTGAAATGAGGACAGGGTTGCAATGCTTTTGAGGACGCTCGGGTTGCCAGAAACACAAATCCTAGTCCTCATAAATACCACATTTATACTTTAATCAGAAAAATTCTATTGAGACTAACCTTTCAGTGAGGGAATATTATCCAAACAGAACACAGTCATTTCAGCTGCTAAATGAAAAACTTGTATTTTATAAGCCTAGAAAAAAGTGAGTTGAATGTTATCATAAGATAACACATGGTCTTGAGGCACCCTGGGGCGCTGATATCTCACATCACAGCACAAGCTCAAAAAACTCCTAGCTTGCTTAATAATTGTCAAAGTTATTTTAATTTGAGCTATAACCAATTATTTATGTAAAAATATACTGTAAGAATGATAGCAGGAGAGCAAGAACATGAAAATGTATTTTTTCAGGCTTGTTGAGATTAATGAACCCTCAAAAATGTTATTAACTTTGCAGAATGGGTACCACATCTAAACAGCTCTGCATTTCAAAATACCTTGGCTTTCTTCTCAAAAGAAAGAATTAAGTTGATACTCATGACTGAATCAGAAAGGTACTACTGACAGGTGCTCGGCACACTTTCCCCTGCGTAACTCACCCTAAAGATACCCTATTTTTTCCTTGAAGCCTTTTTATTCTGGTATTTTTCTTTGGTCTTGTTTGAAAGCTCTATTCCCAGTGTCTTGAAAGAAGAAGAATAAACACCCAGGCCCCGGTAGTGTTTTTTTTGTTGTTGTTTTTTTGTTGTGTTTTGTTTTGTTTTAACCCAGGGAGATATGCTCTGCCTATTGTCCTGAACACTAGCCAAAATCCTACTAAAATACATTATCTAATATTGCCAAATCCTGCTTAGCAAGACATGAAAAACCTGAGAGGTCCTTCAAGGGCTTGCCACAAAACAGATTTTGGATCTGGAAAATAAAAATAATCAGAAAGTAGCATTATAAATATAGATCAGAGAAAAAAATGCTTAGTGATTCCTTGTTAAATGGTACTTAAGAATGTGCAGAAGTTTTGGACAGAGGACACCAACTAACTTGTTTGATCTTCTCTAGGAATAGATAGAACAAGAGTAAATGCCCGTAAGCAACTACACGAAGGGTTTACAGACTGCGCTAAGAAAAAGTCGCTAGTCTGGAGTCAGTAGAAGAAAATTAAGAAATAGAGGGCAGTAGAATGCCGGAGAGAGGAAATATTTTGAACACATTAGCAAAGGAAAAATAGAAAAAAATCATATTTGGAGAAGAGACATGAGCTCTGCCTGCATTCTCTTGAGATCTTTTGCTCGATTGAGGGCATGGGCTTTCCCGTTGCCCTGATTGAGATAAAAGGCTATGATAGGTAGCGGCAGTACTTTGGAAGCTGCCTATGCCATTCCTACCTCCCTTTCTTTTGTCCTGGTTCTGATTTAGTTCATGGGTGTGTGTGTGTTCATGCACACAAGCTTATGTATTAGTTGGAGAGGGTTTTAAAATTTTTCCTTGTTGAAAGGAAGGCTTCAAATGGAACAGCAATCCATCTCGCAGGAAAATTCCCATCCTGGGGATTCCCTTGGAGGCAGAAATTCAAGCAATGATGAGAAAGGTGCCCTTAGACTTGCCCAGTAATGAGATGTTACAAGCCATTAATTTTATGAAACTCCAAAGAAACACAGCCAGGCCATAAAAAAGGTAAAAATATAGATCTACGAATCACTGAGAAAATACTAACTTTCCAGCTCCAGTGAATAAATTTGTATCAGCCCTCTATTTTTTCCTCTCTGCATTGTATTTGAAGCTAGTTGTGTTTTGTTAGCTTTTTCATTCACCCCAAAACACTTGCAAAATGCTTTAGTTTTAGAATTTTCATGTAATTGAGGAACTGGAAACCCACCAAAGGTAGAGAGTCAAAGAAGAAACAGTTACTCAGACGCCTCTGAGCTATCCACTGCTCTAGAGATCAAGTCGATATTCGTTAAGGTAACTTAAAAGGGACGGCAGCTTTGGGAGGCCGAGGCGGGCGGATCACGAGGTCAGGAGATTGAGACTATCCTGGCTGACACGGTGAAACCCCGTCTCTACTAAAAATACAAAAAACTAGCCGGGCGAGGTGGTGGGCGCCTGTAGTCCCAGCTACTCGGGAGGCCGAGGCAGGAGAATGGCGTGAACCCGGGAGGCGGAGCTTGCAGTGAGCGGAGATCGCACCACTGTACTCCAGCCTGGGTGACAGAGCGAGACTCCGTCTCAAAAAGTAAATAAATAAATAAAATTAAAAAATTAAAAGAAAAAAATAAAAAAATAAAAAGGGACGGCGGGATGGCACTCTTATTTAACTCCCTACCCACATCTCTCCACCTGGACAGCCCCTCTCAACCCTCCCACCATACTTACCTCAGTTTTTTGACATGCCATGCCAGGCCATGCTTCTTTCTGGTCTTGGACATTCCATTTCCTCTGCTTCAAATTCCTTTCACTAGGCTAACACCTACTTGTGGTGTAGGTTTGGCTTAGACTTCATTTTCTTTTCAGGAAGCTGACTCCGGTAACATTCCCTCCCCGTCACGTCTGGGTTATGGCCCCTCCTGCGTGCTTCCCTATCTCGGTAGTCTTCACACTATATAATAGTTTAGATGCCTATTTGCTTGTCTGTAGTAGTCCTCACTAGACTGTTAATTCTACCGTTATGTTACAGAAGAGCTCATATAACATAAACTACCTTTTGTGGAAGGATTATTTCAAAACTTGGGGGCCTTATTTTAGCTGTGGCAGTATGTGAGGAACATTTATAAGGTGGGACACAACTATACATTCACTTGGTTTCTCTTGAGTGCTCATTCTTTTCTATCTTTGAGTATGTTTTTTACTGCTGTTTTAAAGTACAGCCCTAGGGTTCTTGAAAACCAAAGCTTTTAGCTTCACATGTAGAGCTCATTCAATTTTTTTTTAAAGTATTGTCTTGAGGATTGATTGGTTTGAAAGCTTGGTTGTTATTAAAAGCCCTTATCTTTCCAGGGTTATTCCTTAGTTACTCTTACAGAAACACCTAAACTGTAGGAATATCTTTACTATGCTGTCAAATAGAAATGTTGGTGATAAATACTTGCCTCTAAAGAATGGTTTTGGAGCTTAGGAAATATGCAAGTCATCCGTGAAGCCCTCCTCCCTTTGAACTGCAATTTTTATTGTGAGAGTTAGGATACTTTGACTCTACCTTTTTTTTTTTTTTTTTTTTTTTTTCTTCACAAGGTCTCTCTCTGTCGCCCAGGCTAGAGTGCAGTGGTGTGATTATAGCTCATTGTAACCTCGAATTCCTGGGCTCAAATGATCCTTCCACCTCAGCTTCGTGAGTAGCTAGTACTAGAGGCATACACCACCATGCCCAGATAATTTTTAATTATCGTTCAGACAGCGTCTTGCTATGTCGCCCAGGCTGGTCTCAAGCAATCCTTCTGCCTCACCTCCCAGAAGGCTGGAATTACAGGCATAAGCCACTGTGCTCAGCCTGACTCTACTTTTTGTCTCAAAGCCAGGACACCTTATCCCAATGGCATAATATTTTTATTCCATTATACTCTGTACCATTTTAGTGATTTTTTTTCCCTAAGTTATACACATACTGGTTTCAGAATGATATTACCAAAAGGAAAGAAAAAGAAATTCACTACACTTTTTTTTTTCCTGGGAATACCAGCAAAATCTACATCTAAATTACGTAAATGGTATTATTATCTTCTTAAGTGACACATGGTGTTACAGCTCACTGCTTATTATGTCATAATTTACCTTTCATAAGTATTTTCAACATTCTTTTATCAATCAGTCTTCAACTGTGCTGTCCAAGATGGTAGCTCTTTTCATATGAAGCTATTGAGCACCTGAAATGTGGCTAGTCTGAATTGAGATGAGCTGTAAATAAAAAATACAGACCAGACTCCAAAGACTTGGTTAAAACAAAAAGGATTCAAAATACCTCATTTTTATCTCAAATAAATGAATTTATATTGATTACATGTTGAAATGATAATCTGAATATATTAGGTTAAGTAAAAGGCATTATTAAAATTAATTTCATCTGTTTCTTTTTACCTTTTTAATGCAGCTACTAAAAAATTAAAACTTGCATACTTGGCATGCTATATATATACATTTTTAATTTTTCATTTTAATTTTTGTGGGCACATAGCAGGTGTATATATTTATGAGGCACATGAGATGTTTTGATGCAGGTATTCAATGTATAGCAATCACATCATGTAAAATGGGTGTATCCATCCCCTCAAACATTTATTTCTTGGGTCACAATCAATCAGATTATACTCTTCTTGTTATTTTTAAATGTACAGTTAAATTATCATTGACTATAGTCACCCTGTTGTGCTGTCAAATACTAAGTCTAATTCATTTTTTCTATTTTTTTGTACCCATTAACCATCCCCACCTCCCCCAAACCCCATTGCTAGCCTGTGGCAACCATCCTTTCCCAGCCTGTGGTAACCATCCTTCTCCTCTCTTATGAGGAATTGAACTCTCATGAGTTCAATTATTTTGATTTTTAGTTTCCACAAATAAGTGAGAACATGGAACGTTTGTCTTTCTTTGCCTGGCTTATTTCAGTTAGCATAATGACCTCCAGTTTCATCCATGTTGTTGCATATGACAGGTTCTAGTTCTTTTCTATGGCTGAATAGTACTACCTTGTGATGAGTACAATGTTATCTACTCATTTGTTGATGAACACTTAGGTTGCTTTCAAATTTTGGCTATTGTGAAGAGTGCTACTACAAACATGGGAATGCAGATATCTCTTTGATATACTGATCTTTTTTTCTTTGGGTATATACCCAGTGGTAGGATTCCTGGATCATATCGTATCTCTATTTTTAATTTTTTGAGGAATCTCCAAACTGTTCTCCATAGTAGTTGAACTAATTTACATTCCCACAAACAGTGTATGAAAGTTCCCCTTTCTCCTCTCCTTTCCAGCATTTGTTTTTGCCTGTCTTTTGGACATAAGCTATTTTAACCGGGGTGAGATGATATCTTATTATAGTTTGACTTGCATTCCTCTGATGATCATTGGATTGAAAACCTTATTATATGCCTTTGTATGACTTTTTTTGAGAAATGTCTATTCAAATCTTTTGTTCATCTTTTGATTGGATTATTAGATTTTTTTTTTTTTCCTATAGAGTTGAGTTCCTTATGTATTCTGGTTATGACTCTCTTGTCATATGGGTTATTTGCAAATATTTTCTCCCATTTTGTGGGTTGTCTCTTCACTTTGTTGATTGTTTCTTTGTTTTGCAGAACTTTTTAACTTAATGTTATCCCATTTGTCCATTTTTGCTTTGATTGCCTGTACTTGTGGGGTATTACTTAAGAAACTCTTGCCCAGAACAATGTCCTGGAGAGTTTCCCTGATGTTTTCTTTTAGTAATTTCATAGATTGAAGTCTTAGATTTACACTTTTAATCCATTTTGATTGAGTTTTTGTATATGGCAAGAGATAGGCATCTAGTTTCATTCTCTGCATGTAGATAACCTGTTTTCCCAGTATCATTTATTGAAGAGACTGTCTTTTCCTCAGTGTATGTTCTTGGCACCTTGTTAAAAATGAGTTCACTGTAGGTGTATAGATTTATTTCTGTGTTCTGTATTCTGTTCCGTTGGTCTACGTGTCTGTTTTTACATCAGTATCAAGCTGTTTTTGGTTTCTATAGCTCCATAGTATAATTTGAAATTAGGTAATTTGATTTCTTCAATTTTGTTCTTTTTGCTTAGGATAGCTTTGGTTATTCTGGGTCCTCTGTGGTTCCATATAAATTTTAGGATTGTTTTTTCTATTTCTGTGGAGAATATCATTGGTATTTTGATAGTGATTGATCTGTAGATTGCTTTGGGTAGTATGGACATTTTAACAACACTGATTCTTTTAATATATGAACATGGAATATCTATCTATTTCTTGGTGTCCTCTTTAATTTCTTTCATCAGTGTTTCATAGTTTTCATTATAGAGGTATTTCAGTTCTTTAGTTAATTCCTAGGTATTTAGTTTAATTTGTGGCTATTATACATGGGATTACTTTTTAAATTTCTTTTTTCAGATTGCTTATTGTTGGCATATAAAAATGTTACTGATTTTCATATGTTGATTTTGTATCTTGCAACTTTACTGAATTTGTTGATCAATTCTAATAGTTTTTTGTAGATTGTAGGTTTTTCCAAATACAAAATCATATCATCTGCAAATAGGACAATTTGACTTCTTCCTTTCCAGTTTGGATGCTCTTTATTTCTTTGTCTCATTGCTCTAACTAGGAATTTCAATACTACGTTGAATAACAGTGGTGAAAGTGGGTATCCTTGGCATGTCCCAGATCTTAGAGGAAAAGCTTTCAGTTTTTCCCCATTCAGTATGATAATAGCTATGAATCTGTTATATATAGCTTTTGTTCTATTGAGTTGTGTTCCTTTTTTTTTTTTTTTTTTTTTTGTGGTGTTTGTTTGTTTTGTCTTGTTTGTGGTTTGGTGGTATTTTGATGGAGTCTTGCACTGTCATTTAGGCTGGAGTGCAGTAGCACAATCTCAGCTCACTGCAACTTCCGCCTCCCAGGTTCAAGCAATTCTCCTGCTTTGGCTTCCCGAGTAGCTGGGATTACAGGCACCTGCCACCACACCCAGCTAAGTTTTTGTATTTTTAGTAGAGACAGTGTTTCACTATGTTGGGCAGGCTGGTCTTGAACTCCTGACCTCGTGATCTGCCTGCCTCAGCCTCCCAAAGTGCTGGGAATACAGGCGTGAGCCACTACACCCAGCTGGTGTGTTCTTTCTATTTCTAGGTGTTTGAGGATTTTTATCATGAAGGATGTTGAAATTTATCAAATGTTTTTTCAGCATCAATTGAAATGATCATATGGGTTTTGTCCTTCATTCTGTTAATATGATATATCACATGGATTGGCTTACATATGTTGAACCATCCTTGCATCCCAGGGATAAATCTCATCTGGTCATGATAAATGGCCTTTTAAACATATTGTTGAATTTGGTTTGCTAGTATTTTCTTAAGGATTTTTGCAGCAATATTCATCAGAGATATTGGCATGTAGTTTCCTTTTTTTGATGTGTCTTTTTCTGGTTTGGATATAAGGGTAATAGTGGCCTCATAGAATGAGTTTGGAAGTATGCTCCCATCCTAATTTTGGAATAGTTTGAGGAAAATCAATATTAGTTTTTCTTTGAATGTTTGTAGAATTCAGCCATGAAGCCATTGGGTGCTGGTCTATTCTTTACTGGGAGACTTTATGACAGCTTCAATCTTGTTACTTGTTATTGGCCTACTCAGGTTTTGGATTTTTCCTAGTTCAACCTTGGTAGTTTGCATGTGTCTAGGAGTTTGTCCATTTCTTCTAGATTTTTAAATTTACTGGCATATAGTTGCTCATATTAGCCACTAGGGATCTTTTGAATTTCTTCAGTATCAGTTGTAATATCTCCTTTTTCATTTCTGATTTTATTTATTTGGGTCTTCTCTCTTTTTTTTCTTAGTTAGTCTGGCTAAAGGTTTGTCTGTTTTATGTTTTTTAAAATCAACTTTTTGTTTTATTGATCTTTTGTATTGTTTTCATTTCAATTTCATTTATTTCTGCTCTGATCTTTATTATTTCTTTTATTCTAATAGTTTTGGTTTTGGTTTGCATTTGCTTTTCTAGTTCTTTAAGATGCATTGTTAGATTGTTTGAAGTTTTTCTTCTTTTCTTGGGTAGATATGTATGAGTACTGCTTTGCTGTATCCCATAGGTTTTGGCATGTTGTTTCCATTATCATTTGTTTCAAGAAATTTTTCGGGGGGCGGAGCAAGATGGCCAAATAGGAACAGCTGCAGTCTCCAACTCCCAGCGCGAAGGACACAGAAGACCGGTGATTTCTGCATTTTGAACTGAGGTACTGGGGTCATCTC
>NW_012114688.1:10164720-10211115 GCF_000951035.1 Colobus angolensis palliatus | reverse complement strand
TTGATGGGTGCTGACGAGTTGATGGGTGCAGCACAACAACATTGCACAAGTATACATATGTAACAAACCTGCACGTTATGCACATGTACCCTAGAACTTAAAGTATAATAAAAAATAAAAAAAAAGAAAAAAAAAGAAAAAAAAGAAAAAAAAAGAAATTTTTCATAAACAAGCAAAAAGATAAATGATAAAATGCTCCTCATCACTAGCCATCAGATGACCTTTTAAGGTTTTTGACTCTAGTCCTTGGTTCCGAAACAACACCTATGGACCCTCCCAGGGCCTGGGGAAAATCACCACCCGTCAGGGAAGGACACAGGCCTGACTGACTTTGCCACTTGCTGACTGTAGAGCCCAATGACGCTGAGCAAACATAGGCCATAGACAGGGAGTATACATATGTAACAAATCCACACTTTGTGCACATGTACCCTAGAACTTTAAGTATAATAAAAAATAAAAATTAAATTTAATAAAAGGCCATCTGGTGTTCTATTGTACTTTCCATTCTTCCCTCCCCTTTTCAAAGGCAGAGGAGTCTCATCCCATACCCACCACTCCAGGCTATGAGGATTACTGGCAGATTACTACCAGTGTTCCCTTAAGGCCCAAGGGCTTTTTAGTCAGCGTGTTGTGAATGCTGCCTGGCCTTGGACTCACTCTTTAGGGTAGTAGGCACTCCTATGGCCCAGAGCAAGTTGAGAAATGCTATCCAAAGGCTTGCTTTGTATTTTTATTGGACAGCGCTGGCCTAGACAGTTACTCAATAATGAGAAGTTTATGTTTTCTTTTGCTAGGAAAGAGTTATTTAGTCACCATGGCTAGCAAAATTTGGTGACTTGGTTGACTTGGACAATTGGGATCCTCAAAACACAATTAAATATACCTCATGTCCTGAACACACCACTCATAATAATATTAATAATTACTCCAGTGTAATGTTGGTCATTTATGAGTCTTTATGCAGCTGTGGGACACTCTCAGAGTCTTTTTGACTAAATAAAATTATTCAATGAGACTAAAACTCTACATTCAAGATTCACTTACCATCAGATGGCCTTTTAAGGTTTTGACTCTAGTCCTTGGCTCCCAAACAACACTTATGGACCCTCCCAGGGCCTGGGGAAAATCACCACCCAGCAGGGAAGGACACAGACTTGGCTGACTTTGCCACCTGCTGACTGTAGAGCCCGATGGCACTGAGTAAACATAGACCATAGACAAGGAGTAGTTAAGCAGGCTTATCATCACTGGCCACCAGAGAACTGCAAATCAAAACCACATGAGATACCATCTCACACCAGTTAGAATGGTGATCATTAAAAAGTCAGGAAACAACAGGTTCTGGAGAGGATGTGGAGAAATAGAAACACTTTTACACTGTTGCTGGGACTGTAAACTAGTTCAACCATTGTGGAAGATAGTGTGGCGATTCCTCAAGGATCTAGAACTAGAAATACCATTTGACCCAGCCATCCCATTACTGGGTATATACCCAAAGGATTATAAATCATGCTGCTGTAAAGTCACATGCACACATATGTTTATTGCAGCACTATTCACAATAGCAAAGACTTGGAACCAACCAACCCAAATTTTCACCAGATATATACTATTTTAGGGTAGAAATTTTTCCTTTATTGCTTTAAGTATATCATACCACTCTCTCCTGGCCTGTAAGATTTCCACTGAAAAGTCTGCTGCCAGACATATTGGAGCTCCATTGTACGTTATTTGTTTCTTTTCTGTTGTTGCTTTTAGGGTCTTTTATTAATACTTGATCTTTGGGAATTTGATTGTTAAATGCCTTGAGACAGACTTCTTTGGATTAAATCTGCTTGATGTTCTATAACCTTCTTGTACTTGAATATTGATATCTTTCTCTAGGTTTGGGAAGTTCTCTGTCATTATCCGTTTGAATAAACTTTCTCCTCCTATTCTTTTCTCTACCTTCTCTTTAAGGCCAATAACTATTAGATTTGCCCTCTATTGTAGGTGTGCTTCATTTTTTCAAAAAGTTCTGTTTTTTTTTGTCTCTTCTGTGTATTTTCAAATAGCCTTCTTCAAGCTCACTAATTCTTTCTTCTGCTTGATCAATTATGTTACTAAAAGACTGTGATGCATCCTTCAGTATGTCAGTTGCACTTTTCAGCTCCAGAATTTCTGCTTGATTTTTTTTAATCATTTCAATATCTTTGTTAGATTTTTTTCTGATAGCAGTTTGAATTCCTTCTCTGCATTATGTTGAATTTCATTGCATTTCCTCAAAACACCTTTTGAATTCTTTGTCTGAAACGTCTCATAATTGTTTCTGCAGGACTGGTTCCTGATGCCTTATTTAGTTCATTTGGTGATGTTGTGTTTTCATGGGTTGTCTTGATTCTTGCAGGTGTTCATCTGTGTCTGGGCATTGAAGAGTTAAGTGTTTATTGTAGTCTTCTCAGTCCAGGCTTTCTTGTACCAGTCTTTCTTGGGAAGGCTTTCCAGATATTCTAAAAGACTTGAGTGTTGTGATCTAAGTTGTATTTGTTTTAGGGGGCACCCAAAGTCCAGTAACACTGTGGTTATTGCAGACTCATGGAGGTACCACCTTGATGGTCTTGCACAAGTACTGGGAGAATTCTCCGGATTACCAGGCAGAGACTCTTGTTCTCTTCCCTCACTTTCTCCCAAACAGAGTTTATATCTTTGTTCTGAGTCAGCTGGAGATGGGGGTGGAGTGACACAAGCACCCTTTGGCTACTACCACTAGGACTGTCCTGGGTCAGACCTGAAGCCAGCACAGCACTGGGTCTTGCCCAAGGCCTGCTTAACTACTCCCTGCATATGTGTGCCATGTTGGTGTGCTGCACCCATTAACTTGTCATTTACATCAGGTATATCTCCTAATGCTATCCCTCCCCCCTACCCCACCCCACAACAGGCCCTGGTGTGTGCTGTTCCCCTTCCTATGTCCAAGTGTTCTCATTGTTCAATTCCCACCTATGAGTGAGAACATGCGGTGTTTGTTTTTCTGTTCTTGCAATAGTTTGCTGAGAATGATGGTTTCCAGCTGCATCCATGTCCCTACAAAGGACATGAACTCATCCATTTTCATGTCTGCATAGTATTCCATGGTGTATATGTGCCACATTTTCTTAATCCAATCTGTCATTGATGGACAGTAGGTTTGGCAATACACCATTTTTGTTTGTCAATGGGCTTATACCTTCCAGTGTCATAAAAATTTTTTGGGTGAAAGGTTTCACTTTGTCCATGACTGTGCATTTGTAAAAATTTTATTTTTAGAGCAGATGTTTAAAGCCCCAAAAGTTGAGTTTACATTTTGTGAAATATTTATTGTCTTAATCACATAGTTTTTATACTGGTAGTAGATGAGAAATTGCAACTAATTCCAAATAAAGTTGGCCAGAAGTAGGAAGGCAATGCCAAATTAAAGCAGAGTACTTTAATAATGATTACTTTTAAAATAGGGCTTCTCACTATCATAACATTATAAACTCCATTTGTCCTCAGAGTTCCAGAGTTCAAGAGCTCCTACAGCAGAGCTCATTCATATGGAGAGAACAGTGCAGAGAATATATATATAGTGAGGCAGATATGCATAGTTTATGTTCTATATGTATATAGCCATTAATTTTAATATAGTTGCCCTTACTCTCAGGAACACTTGCTACCTGAACAATTCAATTTTAAAACCAGCTCTCCAAGAATTATTTCCTACTTCTACTTCCTGGTTTTCAGGGCATTGCTTAAGCACTGCCTTGTATAAGATTCACGTACCTGCCGGGCGCGGTGGCTCAAGCCTGTAATCCCAGCACTTTGGGAGGCCGAGATGGGCGGATCACGAGGTCAGGAGATCGAGACCATCCTGGCTAACACGGTGAAACCCCGTCTCTACTAAAAATACAAGATTCACGTACCTCCTGTAGTTCCAACTGCGGCAGGAGGATTTCTTGAGCCCATGAGTTTAAGGCCAGCCTGGGCAACATAGTGAGGCCCTATCTAAATAATAATAATAATGCGTTTTTAAGTTACAATTACCATTATATTGGTTGGACATTTGAAAGTTTCTAGATGCTTTATAGACTATGACTGTTGGCCTGCATTACATGCCATGAATTCTAATGATTGTGTGCTGATAAGATGACATTCTGGGTTTCAAAGGAAAGATATTCCATTTAGAATTAGAATCTCAGGGCTCAGGTGCCGACTGTGTTACCTGGGCAAGTCACATAACTGTGAAAGCTACTGTATTTCCTTCTTGGGAAAGGGAGGGTGATAATAATTACCATACCCTTCTTGCACCTCACCAAATGAACGAACATCTGTGAGTGGTTGTCAGGTGCTGGGAATAGAAGGGGATCCTCACAAAAGGATCATATAAAAAGTTTTGGAATGACGAAAATGCTTTTTATGTTGATTATGTTGGTGGCTACATAGCTATGTACATATGTCAAGGCTCAGAACTGAACATCCAAAAAATGGATAAATTTTACTGTATGTAAATTATACTTGAAAAAGGAACTTTGTAAATGCTAAATACTAAATAAATAAAGGCTATTATATTTTCTTTCCATGGGATGTCAATTTCATAAGACAGGCAATAGCTTTATAGTGACTGTTAGAGGAGAAATGATTCTTCCTTGTGCTTGGATTAGAGCAGACGTCCTCGTGGCTCTTGAATCTTCATCTGGATAAATTATCTTTCTCTATCCTCAGGCCAAACAAAATGAAACTTTGATTAAAGTGATATCTCCAGGGCACTATCCCTCACCAATATCTTTTTTCACTCTCTGAGCTCATCCATTCCTCTGGCTTTAATTATTCTGATGGCCTTCAATTCTCTGTGTCTTACTTGGACCTCTTTCTTGAACTCTAGACCTGTATTATTTTTGTATGGCGATTCCACAGGAATCTTCAAAATTGTTATATTCAAAAACAAACTCATCATTTCCACCAGTTTCTTGTTTTTTCTCATTAATTCTTCATATATTTATTAAGTGTACACTTTGTGAAGGCATTGGTTTAGGCACTGGAAAAGCAAATAGCATAGTTCCTTCCTTACGATTACAGACTAATATTAATAAATATATTATAAATTAAGCAATGTATAAGAGATATTCCCTTCCTTAGTTTTTGCGAAAGGTAGATAGTATCCTTGATTCCTTTTCCTTTCATTTTTTACATATTCCCAATGAATAAATTCTTCTGATTTTGTCCCTCTAATTTTTTTCTCAAGTTTATCTCCATCACTATTTCCTTCTGTAATGTAATAACCTTAGATCAAATTATCAGAGTCTCTTTCTTGGGCTATTGTAATAGCATTCTGATTGTCCTTCAATCCTCCAGGACTGTTTCCCTGAAACCTATCATGAGTGATCAGCCTAAACTGTATGTTTTTCAATAATTGAAACTCTTCAGTAATTCTATATTATCTATAGGATACAGCTCAAGATTCTTAGTGGGACATTAATTCTGCTTTAATAATCAGGTCATTCCTTTCACTTTAGTCTCATGACCAAATCATTTCTTCATGTTTCATGCCTCCAGAAACATTGAACTACTTATGTTTGGGTGAGATCTCACACAACATGCCATTTATCACCTCCAAGCCTGCACTTTTAAAAAAATTTACTGGAAATACTTTTTCTAACTTCTGTTTCACCATCCTCTGGTTATCTTGTTCTCATTCTTTAAGGCTCAGCTAAGGTTAATATTACCTGACTTCTGGGGTAAGTTAGTGTCATTCACTATGACTTACCTCATCATACAATATTGAAAATCTGTATTTATGTGCTGGGCTCATTTACAAGATTGTAAGCTTATTGAGGGTAAGGACTGTGTCTTAGTCTTTGTATCCTCAGTGTTTGACACGTCCTTCAAGGAATGTGGTCCTGGTTTTTCTCCAACCATGTTTACTTCCACTTATTTTTTCTCCCTCCGTTATTCCACCTCAGTGAACCTTTTTTTTGTTGTTTTTTTTTAGATGGAGTCTCACTCTGTCACCCAGGCTGGAGTGCAGTGGTGCAATCTCACAATCTCGGCATCTTGCAACCTCTGCCTCCCAGGTTCAAGCTGTTTTCCTGCCTCAGCGTCCCTCGTAGCTGGATTACAGGCATGCGCTTCCACACCAGCTAATTTTTGTATTTTGAGTAGAGATTTTGAGTATAGATGGGGTTTCATCATGTTGGCCAGGCTGTTCTCAAACTCCTGACCTCAAGTGATCCACCCACCTCAGCCTCCCAAAGTGCTGAGATTATAGGAGTGAGCCACTGCGCCTGGCCTCAGTGACAGTTTTATAGTTCCCTGAATATTGCACAACCTAGCATCTAGAGAGCTTATAGGATGATATTCTTCCATGGCCTGGAATACCTTTTCCTGGTTTCTCTGTGGGGTTAGTTATTATTGTTCTTTAAGACTGCAGTCTGACTTAAGCATGTCTTCTTTGGAAGGCTCTATTTTTCTTCCCCATCATGTTAAGATAGATTAGAAGGTTCATTTTTTTTTTTTTTTTTTTAAGCATCCCCTGTGATTGCAGTACTATTTCTGCTAATTGTCTTTTTGGGTTTACTTGTCTTTCTCCTCCACTTGGGACTTCTGGTGTCTATCGCTGTCCCTAACATATGGTAGGCACTTGATAGAGCTTTCTTTTTCTTCAAAAGAAAAGAAACATTTTTATTTCTGCATTAACAGGCAAAAGAAATAATTAAATTTTTGAGAACCTTGTGTGTGCCTATCACTATGTGCTATATGCTTACCTACATAGTACTTGTGTAAAAGTAGTCACAGGCAAGAGGCTTAGCAAACAGAAAGCCTTTGCAGTTCTATAATCTTAGATCAGTGCTTCCTCATGGGCTTGGGGAATCTATATTATTTTCCTGCTGTGTGCTATAACAGGCTGTTTCTCCCATTAGAAAATGTGTGGACCTGTTGGGGATGTCCATAGATAGTTTTGTTTTGTTTTGTTTTGTTTTTTGTAATATTCTCTGCTTTATTTGGAGAACATGTTATTTAAATTGATAAGGTGCTTCTTATAACTGTGGCAAGCATCCTCTTGGGAGTGTGAAGCTACAGAATAAGCAGACACAACTTCCTGATATGTTAACATTTACTCATAGCTACAGATAGTTCTAGTTAAAGATAGTGGAATAAAGGCATTTTAATGCTACTTTCCTTTTAGAAATTCTTAAAAACAATAAAACAAGCAAAAAACCCTCATTCTCTCACAAATCCCAAAGGAATAAAAAATTAAGGAAGAAAACTCCATTCAAGTGAAAACAGAACAGAAACACAATTATTAAGACTATCAGCCAAATGTAGTGAAATTTGGATCAAATATGTAAGACTAATTGGGAACCAAAATAACTTATTTTTTCAACTGTTATTTTTGATTCAGGGGCTACAAGTGCAGGCTGGTTACCTGGGTATTTTGTATGATGCTAAGGTTTGGAGTACAAATGTGATCCTGTCACCCAGGTACTGAGCATAATGCAACTCTTACTTCCCTTTTTTCTCCCCACTTTAGTAGTCCCTGGTGTCGATTGTTGCAGTCTTTATGTCCATGAGTACCTAATGTTTAGCTCCCACTTGTGAGAACATGCAGTGTTTGGTTTTCTGTTCCTGTGTTAATTCATTTAGGATAATGGCCTCCAGCTGTTTCCATGTTGCTGCAAAGGACATGATTTCATTCTTTTTATGACCATGTAGTGCTCCACAGCATATATATACCCATTTTCCTTGTCCAATCCATTGTTGATGGGTATCTGGGTTGATTTTATATCTTTGTTGTTATAAATATGCTGCAGTGAACAAGCAAGTACATGTATCTTCTTGGTAGAATGATTTATTTTCTTTTGGATAAATACTCAGATAATGGGACTACTGGATCAAAGGATAGTTCTGTTTTAAGTTAAAGGAGAAATCTCCAAACTACTTTCCACAGTGGCTGGGCTAATTTACATTCCTACCAAGAGTGTTTACACATTTCCTTTCTCTGTGGTCTCTCCAACATCTACTGTTTTTTTTTTGACTTTGTAATAGTAGCCATTCTGACTGATATGAGATAGTATCTCATTATGGTTTTGATTTGGATTTCTCTGGTGCTTAATGATGTTGATAATCTTTTCATATGTTTGTTGGCCTCTTTTATGTCTTATTTTGAGAAGTATTTGTTCATGTCTTTTGCCTGTTTTTCAATGGGGTTATTCGTTTTTTGCTTGTTAAGTTAGTTATTGATTCTGAATATCAGAATTTTGTTGGATGTATAGTTTGCAAATATTTTCTCTGATTCTGTAGGCTGTCCTATTTACCTTGTTGATAGTATCTTTTGCTGTGCAGAAGCGCTTCAGTTTAATTAGTTCCCACTTGTTAATTTTTGCTTTTGTTGCAGTTACTTTTGAGGATTTAGTTATAAATTTTATCTCAAGGCCAATGTCCAGAATAGTTTTGTCTGAGTTTTCTTCTAGGATTCTTAAAGTTGGAGGTATTTAAATCTTTAATCCATTTTGAGTTATTTTGTCTATGGTGATATGTAGGAGTCCAGTTTCATTCTTCTGCATATGGCTAGCCAGCTATCTCAGCACCGTATATTAAATAGAGAGTCCTTTCCCCATTGTTTATTTTTGTTGACTTGCTGAAGATCATGTAGCTTTAGGCATGTGGCTTTATTTTTGGCTTCTTTATTCTGTTCTATTGATCCATGCATCTGTTTTTGTACCATGCAGTTTTGGTTACTACAGCCTTATAGTATAGTTTGAAGTTTGGTAATGTGATGCTTCTGACTTTGTTCTTTTTGCTTAGAATTGTCTGGGCTTTTTGGGCTCTTATTTTGTTCCATATGAATTTTAGAATATTTTTTTTCTATTTCTGTGAAAATGGTGGTGTAATAGGAATAGCATTGAATCTGTAGATTGCTTTGGGCAGTATGTTCATTTTAATGATATTTATTCTTTCAATCCATGAGCATGGAATATTTTTGCATTCGTTTGTGTCATCTACGATTTCTTTTAGCAGTGTTTTGTTGTTCTCCTTGTAGAGATCTTTAACCACCGTGGCTGGGTGTATTTCTAAATATTTTTTGTGCTATTATTGTGATTGAAATTGTGTTCCTGATTTGGCTCTCAGCTTGAACTTTTTTGGTGTATAGAAATGGTACTGATTTTTGGACATTTATTTTGCATCCTGAAATTTTACTGAAGTTGTTTATCAAGTCTAGGAGGATTCTTTAGGGTTTTCTAGCTATAGAATTATATTATCTGTGGAGAGAGATAGTTTGACTTCTCCTGTTTGGATACTTTTTATTTATTTCTCTTCTCTGATTGCTCTGACTAGCACTTCTAGTACTATTTTGACTAGGAGTGGTAAAAGTGGGCATCTTTGCCTCTTTCAGTTCTCAAGGGGAATGTTTCCAGCTTTTGTCTATTCAGTATAATGTTGGCTGTGGGTTTTCATAGATGGCTCTTATTATTTTGAGGTATGTTCCTTGTATGCCTTGTTTCTTAATGGTTTTAATCATAAAGTGAGGTTGGATTTCATCAGTGCTTTTTCTGCATATGTTGAGATGATCTTTTTTATTTTTAATTCTGTTTATAAGATGAATCACATTTATCGATTTGTGCATGTTGAACCAACTTGTATACCAAAAATGAAGCCCACTTGATCATGGCGAATTACCTTTTTAATGTGATGCTAGATTTGTGTTGCTAGTGTTTTGTTGAGGATTTTTATGTCTATGTTAATCAGGAATATTGGCCTGTAGTTTTCTTTTTTCATGATGTCATCACACACATTGGGATCAGGGTGAGGCTGGCTTCATTGAATGAGTTAGGGAGGAGTCCCTCTCCCTCATTTTTTTTGGGATAGTTTCAGTAGAATTGGTAGCAGCTCCTCTTTGTATGTCTGATAGAATTTGGCTGTGAGTTCATCTTGCCTAGAGTTTCTTTTCGTTGGTAGCTATTTCATTACTGATTCAATTTAGGCACTTGATATTGGTCTGTTCAGAGTTTCAATTTTTTCCTGATTCAATCTTGGGAGAATGTGTGTTTTAAGGCATTTATACATTTCCTCTAGATTTTCTAGTTTCTGTGCATAAAGGCATTCAGAATAGTCTCTGAGAATCTTTTCTATTTCTATGGGATTGGCTGTAATGTCATCATTGTCGTTGGTGATTGTGCTCATTTGTTTCCTCACTCTTTTTTTCCTTGTTCATCTACCCAGTGGTCTGTTGATCTTGTGTATCCTTTCAAATAAACAACTTTTGGTTTCATTGATCCTTTGTATGGATTTTTGGGTCTCAATTTCAATTAGTTATTTTCTGATTTTAGTTATTTCTTTTCTTCTGTTAGGTTTGGGATTAGTTTGTTCTTGTTTATCTGGTTCCTCTAGATGTGATTTTAGATTATTAATTTGAGATCTTTCTAACTTTTTGATGTAGGTGTTTAGTACTGTAAACTTTCCTCTTAACACTACTTTTGTTGCATCCGAGACATTTGGTTATGTTGTGTCTCTGTTTTCATTTTATTTCAAAGAATTTATTGATTTCTCCATTACTTTCATTGCTTACCTAGAAGTTATTGAACAACAAGTTGTTTAATTTCTATGTAATTATGTGGTTTTGAGAGATCTTCTTGGTATTCATGTATATTTGTATTCCACTGTGGTCTGAGATAATGTATGATTTCAGTTTTTAAACATTTATTGAGACTGCTTTATGGTCAAGAATGTGGTTGGTCTTGGATTATTTTCTGTGTGCCAATGAGAAGAATATATATTCTGTGGTTAATAGGTGGAGTATTCTGTAGATGTCTATTAGGTCTAATTGGTGAAGTGTTGAAGTTTTAGTCTAGAATTTCTTTGTTACTTTTCTGCCTTGATCGTCTGAATAGTGTTTTGGGTGGGAACTTGAAGTCCCTCACTATTACTGTGTGGCTGTTTATGTCTTTTCATAGGTTTGGAAGTACTTGTTTTATGATTCTGTGTGCTCCAATCTTGGGTGCATATTGATTTAGGATAGTTATGTCTTTTTATTGAATTGAATCCCTTATAATTGTGTAATGCCCCCCTTTGTCCTTTTTTTGTTGTTAAAGTCTGTTTTATCTGATGTAAGTATAGTGACCCTTGCACATTTTTCATTTGGATGGTAGATCTTTCTGTAACCCTTTACTTAGAGCCTATGGGTGTTATTACATGTGAGATGGGTCTCTTGAAGGTAATAGACAGATGTGTCTTGTTTACTTATTCAACTTGCAGCTCTCTGCCTTTTAACTGAGGCATTTGAACTATTTACATTTAAGATTAATATTGATATGTGAAGTTTTGATCCTATCATGAAGTTGTTAGCTGGTTGCTTTTTACTTTCTATTATGTAGGGGCTTTATAGAGTCTGTGGGCTCTGTACTTAAGTGTGTGTTTGTGGTAGCAAGTATCATTCTTTTATTTCCATGTTTAGAGCTCCCTTAAGGATCTCTTGTAAGCCTGATCTAATGATAGCTTAGTGCTCACTTGTCTGGGAAAGATTTTATTTCTCCTTTGCTTATTAAGCTTAGTTTGGCAGGATATGAAATTCTTGGTCAGAATTTCTTATCTTTAAGAAAACTGAAAATAGGCCCTCAATCTCTCCTGGCTTGTAAGGTTTCTGCTGAAAAGTCCACTGTTAGACTGATGGAATTACCTTTGTATGTGATCTGACCTTTTTCTCTAGCTGCTTTTAAGATTTTTTTCTTTAGCATTGACCTTTGACAGTCTGGTGACTATATACCTTTGTGAGGTTTGCTTTGTGTAGTATCTTATTGGTGTTCTCTGGATTTCTTGTATCTGGATGTCTACCTCTCTAGCAGAGTAGGGAAATTTTTATAAATTATTTTCTCAAATATGTTTTCCAGGTTGTTTACTTTTTCTTCTTCTTTCTGGATTGCCAATTATTCATAGGTTTGGTTGCTTTAAATAATCTCATATTTTTTGAAGACTTTCTTTACTTTTTAAAACTTTAAAAAAAATTTTTTTGACTGATTTAGTTTGAAAGCTCTGAAATAATTATTTCTTCTTCTTGGTCTAGTCTATCAATATAGTTTTCACTTGTATTTTGAAATTCCTTAAGTGAGTTTTTCAATTTCAGAAGAGAGAATGCAATCTTTTAATGGTGACACTACCTTCACATTTTTCATGGTGTCAGAATTCTTGAGCTGGTTCCTTCTCATCTGGAGATGCTGTTAGTTTTCATTTTTGTCATTATTTTCATGCTGGCAGGATTTTTTATTTTTTTCTTTTTGTATAATATTATTTTTTTTTTGTTCATTTTCCTATCCCTTCCCTTCTTAGCGAGTATGATGGTAGAGAATGCTGGGTAGGGTTCTTTGGCTTTGCTTCTATAGCCTTATCCACATATTTTTGGCTGGTTTTATATTGGGCTGTGCAGTTCAACCTACAAGCCCGTAGATGGTGCTTATAGGTAAGAACTGGCTGCAGCTAACACGTCTGGGTACATACTTGATCCTTATTTACTAGCAGAAGCTCTTTGTTGACTCAGATAATGGGCCAATTCGTGGAATGCGTAATGGTCTGAGCTCCCTGCTCAGCTTGGTGGGCAGTGGAGGCCATGATGGGCAAGACCAAGATAGTCCACATAGAAGTTGCCTGCTGGCAGGCACGAGCAACAGTCCCAAGGGAGAGTCCAGTGAGTAGCTACCAAGTGCTTAGAGGTGTGCCTAAGCATGCAGCTGGGAAACCTCCTTGGCTCCAACTTCCTTGCCTGGGGATGTGGGGTGAGCTGAACTCCTAATCTAAGACTTTGGGTGCTCCAGATGCCTAAAGATCTGCTTGGGTGTAGAACAGAAAGGGCCTTGCTGCAACACACTCTATGTCAGGAATCACATTTTCCTTCTGTTTCTCAACCACAGCATGCTGTCTCCCACCACTAAGATTCTGAATATGATCATCCCTCTGACAAGAATATTCTCTTCCATTTGCCTCACTGACTTATACATCAGTTCTCCACTCAAACTGGTTTCTCAGAGACAGTGTCCCTGAGCCAGGGAACATCAAATTCCCTGTAACACAGTGTCGTAGCTCCCTGCAGTTTTGTCACTGTTGGTAATGATACATTTATTTTTGTGATTATTTGAGCTGGGGAAGTTTGCAGCTTTAATTTTGGCTTGTTGCTTCCAATAATGTCTTGCCACATCGGTTGTGTTCTCTTCTCTGGGTGCTTGTCTCCTTGCAGGAGACAATTGTTTTGGGAGCAAAGGCTAGTGTAAACGTAGGGAGACTAGTCAGGAGGCTATTGTAGCAAAACAGGTAAGAGGTGATCATATCTCAGACAAGGGCTGTGGCTGTGGAAATGGAGGGAAATGGGTGCCTTTGTGAAATGTATAGGAGGCAAATAGATTTACCTCAGTGATGGATTAGATTTGTAATGTGTGTAGCAGAAACCATTAAATACCCCAGTATCTATTATTCCTTTCTTCCATTTAGAGATAGTGCCACCTACGTCACCCTGGGTTTGAGCCGCCCAGATGACCACCTAGCTAACGTCTGCTTTCATCAAGTGGTCTTTCAGTAGATATGATCATGGAATAAATTTGGGCCAACATTCAGTCCCCCTCCTAAAATACAAAGTTGCTTGTCCTGGACTCTAAGCGCCTTCCCATGAGCTGGAACATGGACACCTTGCTGATGATCACGTTTCCATCTATGCAGACTTGAACATGAGGACAAGATAGACAAAGCCTAGATTCTTGAATAGTCTTGTGGAGCAGAACCCCCCCACTGCCTCGGTTCTTCTCATTTTGCATTTTTTATTTGTGATAGAGTATTTCCTTTCTTGGTTAAGGCACTGTATTTTTGGATTCCTTTGTTACAGCAACTTTGCCAAATTATTTCAGATGGTGGAGAGGACTGAACTGGATAAACGGTGTTGCCATTCACTGAGATGGAAAACATTCATAATCTTTTTCAGCTTTTGGTGTTTTACATATTTAATTGAATATCATTTTATATTAATTTGAATAGTCAATAAAAATGTTTTAAAACTTTTTCATTTTTGGGTTGTTACAGACTCATTGATTTTTATAAAATTAAGCTTTGGGAATTATGATTTTATCTAATTGCGCTATCATTTGCTTATATTTACTAAACCGTTAAGGTATAATGAAAACAAAGCTGGCTTACTGAAACCTAGATATATTTATTTCTATAACTTTGAACTAGCCTGTCAATCTAGTTCAACAAACAAGGCGCAAATAAGGCAAAAAAAAATTAATAAAGAGGAGGAGAGAAAAAAGAAAAAATTAGGTTATTTTTGTTTGAGTTTAGTTTTTAGTTCACCTATGAGAGTCTCTAGAAATCATCACTTTCAGTTTTAAGAAAGGTTTACATGCTCTACACTTAATACAGTTGATTTTATTTGAAATAGAAGCCAGACTCTGTATTCAGAATAAACCCTCTTTCCTTTCAAAAATCAGAACAACCATCACATGCAGATTTTTAGTGTCTCTTGATTTCCATGGTATCTCAAAGATTATTTTTAAATATTTCTGTCAAAACACTTTCTATATAATTTATCCAGAGACTTAATTATTACCAAAGTATTAGAAGCTGGAAGTAGGTAAAACAAGTGATTATTTTAATAAAAATTATCCTTACTTTACAAAATCCATATTAACCTCACTTGAAATTTTATGAGCTTTTCCTATAAGTTTAACGAGAGAGAAATCAGTGAAAGACCTCAATAATTCCTGCAATGATCTAAATAGGAAATAATATTTTATACCTTCTCTTGCAACACTTCAGCTCCGTGTGAATAAGTTTATACTTATTCACAGAGAATTCTTTGAAAGCATATTAGGGCAGCCATTTCTGTTTAACACATGAAGTGGTGGAATCATTGATTAACAGAAGCTTTTGTAGGTTTCTATACTAATCAGAGACTAAGTAAGGCATCCCCTCTGAGTGTTCTGACATCAGTCCAGGGTACCTTACATAGGTCTATGCTTTCTTATGGCAAATGGAAGTACATGATCAAATTAAGGAATAATGCAATGTATTTGAAATGATGCTGATGAATGAGCTAATTACTTCTAAATAGTGATCTCTGTAGGTACTTAGTTACCAAAATTTTCAGTGTTATTTTAAAGATGGGAAAGTCAGTTTAAGAAATAATTATTATTCTTCTACTAGGAAGCAAGCAGATTTTAGAAGGTACAGAGATCCATAAATTAATAAACATGATGCAAACAAAATTACTTAAAAGACAGATTTACCAAATAGAAAGAGAATTTAGTCATGATTTCCAAAGCCATTTGAAATGGGCTTGAATACATTCAACCATTGTGTGTGTGTGTGTGTGTGTGTGTAGCCAGGCACTGTTCACAGTTCACAACGGTGACAAGGCAATCTCTGCCTTTATAGGACCTTTTTTCTAATGGAGGAGATGTACAAAATATCTAAAACAAAATATCATTCATACAATCAAGGAAAATAAAGCATAATATAGAGGGAGAGGTAAAGAAGACAGGTTTTCTTTTTTGAATAAAGATGTCAGCTTGAAGAGGCGATATTTAGGCAGAGACTCAAAAGAGTGAGCAATCTCAACATTTCTGGGGTACCATTCAGAACAGATACAAAGACTCCGAAGTAGGATGAGCTTGACATCTTCTAGAAACAGTAAAAATACTGGTATGGCTGAAGCAGATTGAGTGAGGGAGAGATATGATTAGAGAGGCAGCCAAGGCCAGATCATGTAGGGCCAAGTAGATCGGAGTGAAGACTGGACTTTGTGCAAAATATTATAGAAAATATGGAAAGTTTTGAGCAGGAGACTATGTAACTTGATTTGTTTTTAAAAGATCCCTCCACTGCATGTAGAGAATGAACCAGGACTAGGAGTAGAACTGATGGGGGATCAGAGAAACTACTGCAGTGATGTTGAGAAGAGATGCTGGTAGCTTAGAGTAGTAGTGGTGGAGGTGGTGAGAGGAATTCAATTTGGGGTTTGTTTTGAAGGTAGAGCTCATATGAGTTGTTGATGGATTGGATGTGAGGTACAAGCGAAACAGAAATCAAGGGGAAAGCTAAGTTTCTTCCCTGAGCAAGTTGATGAATGGTGGTGTCATTTACTGAACTGTCGAAGACTGAATGGAAAGAGGTTGGAGAGCAAAATAAAAAGTTTGTTTTGGACATGTTGAACTTGAGATGCTTTTTAGACATCCAAGCATAGATGCCACATGGGCAGTCGAATAGAAACGTCTGGAGCTCCTGGCAGGGGAACAAAATGCAGATACCAATTTATGAGTCCTTACCATGTTGATGGTATTTAAAGCCCTGGGAGTAGGTGAGCTCACACAGAAATATAATGAAGAGAAGATATCTGAGGACTGAATTCAGGCACTCCAATATTTAGAGGTCAGGAAGAGGAGAAAAATCCAGGAAAGGATTATATATATAATTTATACATATATATTTATATATTACATAATATATAAGTATATTTTATATATTATATTGTATATAACATTATATTAATATATTTTATATAATAAGGACTGGAGAGTGAGCATATTAGTCCGTTTGTGTTACCATAGAGAAATACCTGATGCTGGGTAATTTAAAAGGAGGTTTATTTGGCTCATGGTTCTACAGGCTGTACAAGGATGGCACCAGCATCTGCTTGGCTTCTGGTGAGGCCTAAGGATGCCTTTACTCATGGCAGAAGACACAAGGGGAGCAGGCGTGTCACATGGCAAGAGAAGGAGCAAGAGAGATAACAGGCATGTTAAACAACCAGCTCTCATGTGAATTAATAGAGTGATAACTCACTCATTACCAGGGAGAGGGCACTCCCGCATTAATGAGGGATCCACTCCCATGACCCATACACCACCCACTAGGCCCACCTCCAACTTTGAGAATCACATTTCAGCATGAGATTTGGAGGGGACAAATATCCAAACCATATCAGCGAGGTGGGGAAATATCAAGAGAATTTACATCAAGAGAGAGGATGTCTCATTACATTTTCTTGTTCAACATACTCTCCTATTCTCAAGGTTAATTATTTCCCACCTTCTTCTTTCTCCACAATCTCCATCATTCTCCTCTCTACCTAACCCAATCTCGCCATTAGCTTTTGACACTGCTTTGTACTTCATAGAGAAAACAGAGCGGTTCAGAAGAGAACTTCATGATCTTCCCATCACAAGTATATCATCTGTGTCTAATCTGCCTTCCCATTTGCTAAAACAAGTGACCTGCCTCTGCTCCACTGTAGGATGGAAACCTCCCCTTATGCATGGGATCTGATTTGCTCTTTCTGGTACAAGGACTCTGTTCTTGTAATCATCCTGCTATCTCTTGCTGCATCTATCACTCCCACGTTGCTTGTATCATACCTATTAGCATACAAATATGTGGTATTATCCAAAAAATTAATTTGGAATTTTTGTATCTATGTTTATGACTGGGAAAGGCTGAAGTTTTACTTTGATAAACAGTAAATTTGTTTGCTTTTGGGATTAAGATTATACTAGATAATAAAATGGGAGTTTGGGAGTATTTTCTCATATTTTGTTCTTTGGAACATTTTGAATATTGAGATATGTTCCTCACAACTTTGGTAGACCTTGCCTATAAAATAATGTAGGTCTTTTTAAAAAAAATATTTATTTTGCATAGTCATTTAAATGCTTCAGTAATTACAATTCAGGCTTCCTATTGAGTGAGGTTTGGTCAGTTACATTTTTCTATGAATTTATACATTTTTGTAAGTATAAATATTGGCATAAAGTTTTCATGTTTCTATCTTTAAACATTCCTATATCTGTAGTTATATATACTTTCATATTTAATATCCGTTTATTTGTGCTTTCTTTTTTTATGTATCTATCAATGAGTCTTCTCAAAGCTTTTAGTCTTTCTGAGGCAGGATTTTTTCTGCTTTGTTTAATTTTTAATTTTATATTTATTTACTTTTTTCTACTTTCTTTGAGTTTATTCTATTGTTTTCCAACTCTTAAGTTCAAGGCTGTACTCATTAATTTTCAGCTTTTCTTATATTCTAATATAAGCATGTAAGGCTACAGGTTTAGCTTAAACCATAGGAAATTGCTGGTATTCAGCTGCTATTGAATTACCAAAAATGGTAATTTTTTGTGATTAACTTAATGTTTCCCTCAAAGTATTGCTTTCACAGCTTCCCACAAGTTTCATTTTGCAATATTTTATAAATCAATTCCAAGATTTTTGAAAAGCTTTTGTTATGATTTCTTCTTTGGCCCATGAGTTATTTAGAAGTATGTGGAAGTATGCATGTTTGCATTAAATATCCAACTTAAGGAGTTTAAAATTATCCTTTTCTGTTATTCTTGTTATTGACTTTTTTTTTTTTTTTTTTTTGAGACGGAGTCTCGCTCTGTCGCCCAGGCTGGAGTGCGGTGGCGCGATCTCGGCTCACTGCAAGCTCCGCCTCCCGGGTTCACGCCATTCTCCTGCCTCAGCCTCCCGAGTAGCTGGGACTACAGGCGCCGCCAGCTCGCCCGGCTAGTTTTTTGTATTTTTTAGTAGAGATGGAGTTTCACCGTGTTAGCCAGGATGGTCTTGATCTCCTGACCTCGTGATCCGCCCGTCTCGGCCTCCCAAAGTGCTGGGATTACAGGCTTGAGCCACCGCGCCCGGCTTGTTATTGACTTCTAAATGAACAGTGTTGCATCAAGAGCATGTGGACTGTTGAAAATTATTTAGGTACTTGTTAAAGATGGTCAAGAAGACTTTATTCAAGAAGGGGATTATTGCAATAAGGTTTTTCAGTAGGGGGAGGCGATGGCTGCAGAGGGGTTTTGCAGTAAGTGAAAGAGTGTTGGTTGAACTCTGAATACAAGAAGGACAAGTGGGATTTGATAGCCAAGGATCATGGTAGGAGTCAGTGGAAAAAAAATTACTAAGAGGAAAACATCAGGGCAAGGGAAATTTTGTAATGGGTGACTTGAAAGTATTCTTGAAGAAGATATCAGTGGTGGAGAATGAGGAATCTGATTAGATATTGAGAGAGGGGAATTCTTACTAAAGTAACCCAACAGGAGAGTTGCTAAAACTGGAATAAGCAGACAAAGGGCAGAACCAAAGATCACGGCCTAGTCAAGAAGAGTCTCAGAGGAACCTGAATCAAGATTAAGAAGACACTTTTTGTCAGGGAGTTGAGTTCAATCTCTTTTGCCTACTGCAAAGTCCAATTGCAGCAGTCTCTTGAATAGTCTTCCTTTACCATCTTTAACAAGGTTCATGATTTTTTTTTCTTTAACAGCTATAAATTTGTTAAATTTGTGAAAATTTCTAAGTATTATGCTCTGAAAATGTCCCTTCAGAAAATGTTTTATATTGGTTAGACATGTGGGCACTAGAGCCAAATTACAAAGGGTCAGGTTTAAACTTTGTCATTACGGACCTATCTCTTGGCAATTTTATGAGAATTAAATGAATTAGTTAATGCCTGTCAAGTGTCTGTGATATTCTTTGGCACATAATCACTCAATCAAGAAATTAGTTAAATGATCATTCTTGTAAAAGAAGAATATGTGTTCACCCATTGTTAGGTGTAGAAATATATGTAGATATATGTATGAATATATGGACACACATATCTTCAAACTTGCTAATTGAGTTGTTCAAATCACTTATACCTTACTTGTGGTCTTGTGTCCTTGACCTGGCAATAATTAAAGCATGTCAAAATCTCCTAATATATACTATCTAATAGTATATACATCTTGTAATAGATCTAATAATATAATCTAACTTTCTTTTGGCTAATATTTAAAAACACTTGAATGTTATTAACATTTTAAAAATGTTAAAATTCAGCAGTGGAGAAGACCATGCTGTATTCTAATGCTTAAAAAAATCTTTCTGAGTTTTTAAGTTTTAGAAGTGTTACTTGTACACAATGTAATTATGTAATTGGGTAATATATATATTTTTAATTCAACTAATACTCTGGCAAATTTAGTTCAATTACATTTCTTATGATTAGTTATATACTGTTTTTTTTACCTTTGGCCTCTCTATTTGTTCTTTTTTCTTGACTTTTTAAAAATCTTACTTTTTATTTTGAGTGTGGCTAAACTTTTAAATTTATTTGTTTGTTTTCTCCATGAACTTCAGTGGTTCTCACATAAAGGTGATACAGTTCTCTCCCTGCAAACATTTGGAAATCTGTGGTGTTTTTAGATGGTCACAGTGACTGAAGTGGGTGCTACTTACATTTGGAGAGCAGCGTTCAGGAATGCTGAATATCTTGTATAAATGGCAGGATAGTTTTGTCTAATGAATAATTGTCCTGCACAAATTGTCATTTAAACTCCCTTTGAGAAACATTGCTCTACTGGTTTGAAAGTCATACACTATTTCTATTGTTCTAGTTATCCTTGTAAGCTTACCACAGATGCTTAATTTAAAATAATTTAAAATCTTAATCCTCCTCTTTAACAGTTCAAGGATTCCAGAACATTTGTGCTGTAATTAAACTCCTTGTGTTATGTATGCTATTGTGCAGAATTTTAATTCTACCATTTTTTATCTGGAACCCCCAAAATTATGCAGTATTGTCATAGCATTATTTAATTTATTATATTATTAACATTATATAATATTATTTAATATGAATATGTGTATTATAACCTCCTAATATCATTGCCTGCCATACTTTCTTAAATTTCAGAGTTTTCTTCAGAGATTGCTTCTTTGCTTCCTGAAATTCCTTCAGTGAAGTACTATTGCTGGTAAATTGAGTTATCACTTATGTGAAAATGTTTTTTTCTTGCCCCCATTCTTAAAAGAGTTTCCTTAAAGTACTTTTATTATTTGCTTCCAAGAAATCATATTCTCCTGATTTTCCTCCTGCCTCACCACTTGCTCTTCCAGTCTCCAGTACTTGTCCTTCCCGATTTCTCTAAACGCTTAATGATGGTGTGCACCAGGGCTCAGTTTTTGGAATCTCACTCAGTTTCATGACTTTCTATATACTATTTACTGTTGACTCCAAAATTTATGTGTTCAGTGCAGACCTCACAAATAAGCTCCAAACTCTTGTATCCATTCTGACATTTCAATGTGAGTAATATACATTTCAAAAATAACATATTCAAACTGAACTCCTGATCTTTCCTTCAAGCCTGGTCTGCTCTGAAGAGCTTTCCTTTTCAGAGTGAAAGTGAATTGCATCCATCCAGCTATCTATCTAAAAGCTTTCTCTTTTATAAAACACTTCAAAACCCAACCAAACCTTTTTGGCTCTATTTCAGATATGACTACTTCTGACGATCTGCATCACTACCACCCTTGTACATGGCACCATGTTTACCATAATCTAGATTATTGCAGTAGTTTCCCAGCTGGTTTCCTTGCTTATCTTTCCGTCTTATAATCTCATTCAAGTCATTCTTTACAAATGTAAAATAGATCACGAGATAGCTCTGATCAAAACCCTCTAATAGCTTTCCATTTCACTCAGAGTAAAATGGAAATATCTTTGGAGTCACCTGGAAGGTCCCAGTGGTATCCTTGACCCTAGCTTTGTTATCTCTCCAACCTTGTTTCCTGCTGCTCTCACTGTCACTCCCACTGCTGTGGCCAAACTGGCATCCTTGCTCTTCCTCAGCCATGCCCTGGAGCTACCACATGGCCTTTGAATTTGCCATCTCTTCCTTAATGCCTTCTTCATAACTATCCATTTAACTTTCTTTCCAACTTCCCTCAGGTCTTTGTCCAAATGTCACTTGATCAGTGAGAACTTCTCAGACCACAGTAATTTTAAAAATCGCAAATTCTCCCTTTCCTTGGTACTACTATTCCCTTTTCTATTCTATTTTTCACCACTGCATCTGACATATTTAATTACAATTTCATTATCTGTTCCCGCCACTACAATGTAAGTTCTATGAAGGCATTTTTTTTTTTCTGTTCCTGACACATAGTGGCATCTGAATATATGTGAATGAATAAAGAGATGCACAATTTTATGTCACTTTTTTTTCAGTACTTCTTAATGTTATTTTCCTCCTGTCTTCTTGGCTTCCATTTTTTTCTGTTCAAAAGCATGCTGTCAGTCTTTACATTATATTAGCTTCCTTTCTGACTGGCTTAAGATTTTCTCATTGTGTATACTTCTTCAGTTTTTATTATAGTGTGTCTTAGAATGGATATATTTTTTGTCCTGTTGGTAGATATTGTGTCTCTTGTGTCTTTGGATTCATATCTTTTATCAATTTGAGATTCTCTGCCGTTACCTTTTCCAGTATTGTCTTTTGTCCATTTTCTCTTTCTGGACTTCGGATAGAGGATTGTTAGATCTTTTAAATCTACTCTTCATTTCTTTTATATCTCTTTAATATTACATATTATGTTTTTCTAAGCTGCATTGTGGATTATCTATTTATTTCTGTCTTCTAGTCACTGATTCTACCTTCAGCTTTGCTAAAATGTTGTTATTCCAACCACTGAGATTTTTTTCCCCTTAGAGACAGGGTCTCACTATGTTGCCCCAGTTGGTCTTGAACTCCTGCCTTAGCCTCCTGAGTAGCTGGGATTACAGGCATGTAGCATTGTGCCTAGATCCATTGAGTTTTTAATATCAACAATGATGTTTTTAATTTATAAAATTTTTGTTATTTTTCAAATCTCCTTGGTCATTTTTTTTTTACCACATATTATCACAGACTAATCAACTTATATAAACAGAAATTTATTGGCTCATGGCTGCAAAGGTGGAGAAACCTAAGATTGAGGGGCTGGCATTTGGCAAGTGCCTTCTTGCTGTGTCATCCCATGGCAGATAAGCAAAGAGAGGGCGAGAGAGAGTAAGGGGGTCTGAACTCATTCTTTTATATGGAATCCACTCCCACAATAACAAACTTGCCCCCAAGATCATGGAATTAATTCATTAATTAAGCCTGTGACTCCAGGATCCAAACACCTCCCATTAGGCCCCACCTTCCAGTGCTGAAGCATTGGGGATCATCAAGTTGTCAATACATGAACTTTGGGAGAACGTTCAAACTATAGCGTATTGTTTGCTTATTTTGTGCTTTCATGTATTATTTCTTTGGTATTTTAATAGATAGCCTTTATCCTAAAAGACTTTGACTTTATTTTTTTGCTGTTAATTTCAATATCTGAAGTCTTTGAAGAGATCTAAATCTACCATTTGTTTTGGTTTGTTTTTGCTCATGGTGTATTAGGTGATTTTTTTAATTGAAAGTTTATATTTGTTATGCCTTAATTATTGAGAGTGCTATGGGCCTAATTTGGGATGCCTTTCTTCAGAAAGGATCCTAGGCTTTTTTGCTTAGAGCCTGGTATCCTATCAACCTGGACTACTGTAGCCTCTTTGAGGTATTTGGACTAATTTGAGAATCTGAGGTTCAGCTTCCCTGTCTTGCAGCTGCCTAAAGCTTAGTCTTAGTTAGTTGTGATGAGGTCAGCAATTGTTTGCCTTGCACATACCCCACTTCGTCTTCTCATTTAGTACTGCACAGTGTTCCCTACTTAGGTTTCAGCTCTTGGATTTGTTCTATGTTGTGCTGTGTTTTGGTGGTGGTTATAAAGATGCTTGGATATTGTTCTTAGTTTCTGCAAACCCAGCAGTTCTTTAAAACAGAATGTTTTATTCATGATCTACTTAGTTTATAGCAGAAGGGTCTCTTTCAGAGACTTTGGTTTGCCATTTCTGGAAACCGTCATTCTGTCTGAAAGCCACTCCAATCAGGCTTTCTTCCCCATGGTTTCAGGTCATAAAACTACACTTGTCAAGGTCATCAATAACTTCCACATTGCTGAATCCAATGACTAGCCTTCATTTCTCTTAATCTCTTAGCATGATTTCTCCCCATCTCTTGAATGAAAACTTTAACATTCTTTCACATAACTTGTTGAGTAGCTGGGCTTTGAATTTCTTGATTTTCTGAGATGTTTCTTTTTTATTAGAGTGAATAAGAAGATGGCTAAGTAGTTCTTAACAGTGACTCACTCTGGGGGCTAATCCTACTCAAAATCACTGCATCACACAGTTCAGGAATCCAAAAGAACAAATACAGTACTAACAATAGATCAAAAGAAATGTGCATTATTGGAAACCCACTGTACTCACACATAATTTATCTCTCCCCTTAGCTAACTCAGTCTTTCAACAGGGAAGCTGATGCTCTTTTAAAAATCTCTCCTCAGAAGTAAAGGGGTCAGAGAAAAATTATTGCTTTCTTGCTGGCTCTGGTAAATTTTCAGAAACTTACAAAACTATTGTCCACCTATCAATACCAGTGAGTGTTGGAGATGATGATAATCATTCTGGTGTTTTTGTATCGTCCTGCTTTATCATTGCTGTGATGTCCCATAGGCCCTTCTTCACTTTGGACAACTCTATTATTTCATTAACAATAACTGAAGCCCCCCTTGATGAAATTCTATAACTCCCACAAAGACAAGTTCTTCTAGTAAATACTGTTAAAGACTAAATGCAGACATCAGAATTCAGGATAAAATTTTGTTTGTCTTATAAGTCCTTTAAGTCAGGATAGAGGCAAATGATGTCACTGGCTCATTCTTTATCTGAAAGTTGAGGAGCTGCATGTTAAGTCATGTGCTGTATAATGATGTTTCAGTTAATGAAAGACTGCATATACAGCGATACTCCCATAATTTTACAAAAGAACTGAAAAATTCCTATCACCTAGTGATATCGTAGCCATTGTAATATTATAGTGCAATATATTAATCACTTGAGTTGATGCTGTTGTAAACAAAACTATTGCCCTGCCAGCTGTATAAAAATATAGCATATACAACTATGGACAGTACAGAATACTTGATAATGGTAATAAATGACTGTATAACTGATTTATGCATTTATATATTTCCTGTACTATACTTTTCATTGTTATTTTAGAGTGCACTTATTCTACTTATTTTTTAAAAAGTAAACTGTAAAACAGCCTCAGGCAGGTCCTTTAGGAGGTATTCCAGAAGACGGCCTTGTTATCATAGGAGATGACAGCTCCATGTGTGTTATTGCCCCTGAAGACCTTCCAGTGGGGTAAGACCGTGGTACAAGACAGTGATACTGATGATCCTAACCTCCTGTTAGCTTAGGCTAATATGTGCGTTTGTGTCTTAGCTTTTAACAAAATGTTTTAAAAGTTTTAAAAAAGCAATACAAAATTTAAAAATAGAAGAAAGCTATAGACTAAGGACAAAAAGAAAACAGATATTTTTGTACAACTGTACATTGTGCTTTTGTTTTAAGCTAAATGTTACTACAAAATAGTCAAAAAGTCTAAAATATCAAAAAAGCTTATAAGGTAAAGAAATTAGTAAGCTAAGGTTAATTTATCATTGAAGGAAGAAAAATATTTGTGTATAAATTTAGTGTAGCCAAAACGTTGCATGTTTATATAGTCTACAATAGTGTACAGTAATGTCCTAGGCCTTCACGTTTACTCAGCACTCACTGGCTCACCCAACGCGTCTCCCATACCTGCACACTCCATTCATGGTAAGTACCCTATACAGGTATACCAGTTTTAATCTTTTATACTGTATTTTTACTGCACCTTTTTTATGTTTAGATATTTTTACATACATGAATATTTACTATTGTGTTACCAAATGGAAGATTCTTTAGAAAGAAATAGAACTTTAAAAATCAGCGATAGAAATAGAGTATTATGATTGTGACATGTATAGAATTGTGAAACCTAAAAAAAAAGTATAATACAGAAGGAAGCCACATTTACCCTATTACTTAAATTCATCGTATCAATTTTGAACATTAGCTGCTACTCCCTGTGAACTAACCAAACTGAGGGTTTTACATACATACATAATTTAGATGATTCTTTATGGTAAAGATAAAGATGTTTACATCTTGAAAACTAATTTACTATTTTTTCATCATAACTAGATATTTTATAGTCAGGAAATAAAATATAAATTTGTTAGAACTCAGTGCCATGTACAAATACAGTTTTGTAAACTAGTGTGTCTTCATTTATGTTTTTAAATTTATTTTAAATGGCTACTCTTATTTACGATTATAATTTCTAATGTAGTCTCCCTGAAGTTAACAGGTGAAATGTTTTTTAGATCGGGTTGTGTAGTTTTGTGAGCATGTGTATGTATGTGTATATGTGTGCATATGTGTGTGTGGTGGTGGTGATGGTGCAAAAGGTGGAGAGCAAAATACAAAGACATGGGTTTTAAAGATGTCTTTGAAAGAATGCTGATAACATTACTGCTGATTGTTTTATATTTTATGAGGTAAGCAGTAGAGAATTCAGTTGTTACAATCATAAGTTTGAGTCTTGGGTTCTCATAAACCAATAAAAGGACATCATGTGTGAATTTGTTCCTATGAGAATGAGCCACCTTTACCTGACCTAGAGGACTGAAGTAGGTCTTTGTCTCCACAGCTCCACAGTGGAGTCTTTCTTTCCACAGTTGTGTGGGAAGAAGTGAAGTCATTATATGAGGTGTGGAGAACAGTCACTCTTGGAGTACCCTTTTGGTGTATAAAAATCTAGAATCAGAGATCATGGAAGCACCCTTGGAATGAACACCCTTAGAAAAGAAGGTCCCCTTTTTCCCCCAAGGGCCAAAAGTGATGCTGCTGTAAAAGACTAATGATTTAAAAAGTCAGATTTATTGACAAGATTCTTAATTTCCATATTAAAACCACACAGAATAACATTTGTCTTACATGTAGATTTTAGTCAATAGGTATTAACATATTTCAGTTAATTGACATATATATTTCAGTTAACTGAAACTCTAGTACCTTGTACAAAGAGTGCTTTTGGGGATGGAGGTAGCCTGGGAGAATAGAATACATCTAAGTATTTTGGACCAAATATGGCAGTAACAGAGAGGAAAGTACTAAAATTACTAAACTGGGCTCTTGTAAAATGAGATGAAAGAAGAGTTATTAAGTCACTTTAGTAATCCTTTATTGAATCTGTCTATTGTGAGGCACTGGCCTAAGCATAGTGGGGGATTTAAGATGTCCTTATGGAGTGTGTGTGAGACTGGTTAAGGAAACACATATCCATACCTAACTGTAATATGGGGCATAGCACAGTGCATGCCATGTGGAAGTACAAAGTGCCAGAGTACACGAGAGGGAAGCAATCATTCCTTACAGGAAGACTTGGAGAAAACTTTATGGAAAAGGTGAAATTGTAGTTTGACCTTAAAAGTTGAGTAGCATTTCAATAGGCAGGGATGCAAAACAGGCACTCCAAACCATGGATGGAGTAAAACAGAGTGGATTCTAGAAATAAGTGGAAAGGCTAAATAGTGACTGGAGTGGCAGATAGGTGGGAGGCATGAGGTGGGAGATCAGGCAAAACAGTAGGTTAGGACCTGGCCACAGCAGACTGAATGTCCCAGGAAGGACTTTTCCCTTTATTCTGCAGCAAGAGTCATGGAAGATTTGGAGGCAGTGAATTTATAGGAACATATTTGTGTTTTAGGAGGATAATTGCTGGCAGTGGGAGTTCATTTCTACAAATATGTATTGAGTAGTTGTGCAGAGGAATGCAAAGGTGACTAAGATGTTTCTACTCTCAAGAGAACTTAGTCTACTAATATGAAAAAAATGGGTTGGGGATGGATGAGATTGGAGGCAGAGAGATCAGTTAATAGCTTCTGTAATTATCTCATTGAGAAATTCTAAAAATTTAAGCTAGGACAATAGCAAGGAAAATGGAAAAGTATGACGTAAACTCAAGAGACATTTCAAAAAATATCAAGAGGAGTTGACACTGAGTGGAAGTTACAGGTAAGGGAAATGGGAGCCTCCTTAAAAATCACTCGAGTTTCTAACTATGTAACCAGGAGGATGGTGCGACTATTCGGCTAAGGTGAGAACACAAAGGAAAGGAGGGCTTAGAGACGAGAGGGTGATATGGTTTGCCTGTGTCTCCATCCAAATTTCGTATTGAATTGTAGCTCCCATAATTCCCATGTGTTGTGGGAGGGGCCCAGTGGGAGATAATTTAATCGTGGGCGTGGTTTTTCCCATACTATTCTCGTGTTAGTAAGTCTCACGAGAGCTGATGGTTTTATAAGGGGCTTCCCCTTTCATTTGATTCTCATTCTGTCTTGCCTGCTGCCATGTAAGACTTCTCTTACTCTTCTGCCATGACTGTGAGGCCTCCTCAGTCATGTGGAATTGTGAATCAATTAAACCTCTTTCCTTTATAAATGACCCAGTCTCGGGTATGTCCTTATCAGCAGCGTGGAAATGGACTAATACAGAGGAAGAGCAGATTGAATTCTGTTTCAGATCTGTTTAGTTTGAGGTGCCAACAAGATTTTCTATCAGGAGAGGTACAAAAGGAATTTAGAAAGACAGATCTAAGAGGTGAAAAAGAAAAAAAAAAGAGAGAGAGAGAGAACTAAGATTATAAATTTGGAAGAGTCTGCCAGAGAAGGTAGTTGAAATTGTGTCTGTGGGTGAGATCTGTTGGAATAGTGTAGAGTAAAAAGGAGGAGAGGGTTAGAAAAACACATGCCATCAGTGAATTTTCAAAGAACGGGTGATATAATTGACTTAGGATATTACAAGAAAATTTAAGAAAGAGAGAATATTCATAATGAGGGCTGGTTAGCAATATCAAATGCTGTGTAGAGGTCAAATAGGATGAAGGGTAAAGAGCTCATGGAACTTTTTAATGAGAAAGTTATTGGCCACCTCTGGAGACCAGCTGTGGTAGAGGAATGGGCTCAGTAGTTTCTATCTATTGAAGTGGAATGAGGAGTAAATGTGAGATGAAGCAATAGGGAAATAGATTTCTCTTTACCCATTTAATCCATAAATATTTATTGAGCATTTGCTTCTCATTTGTGAAGTGAGGAGAAGGGGGAGACATGAGATAGTTATATAAAGGAGAAATCAGGGTCAAAGAAACATTATTTTTGATGGGAAAGATAACACTCTAGCAGAAGAAAAACAGGCAGTGCAGAGGGAGAGACTGAGGCTACAAAAATGAAAAAGAAATAATAGAACTAAGTTCCCAACAGGTAAGAAGGGATAAACTCCAAGCACAGGTAGAGAGATTTGCCTTGGTCTAGATGTTAGGGTGGGTGGGGAAAAGGGTGTGGTTGATTTGGGACTGTATATTCAGAGCTCTCAGTTTAAATCCACACTAACAAGTGACTTTCTTTGTGGCTTGTTATTGTCTGTGATAATTGTTTATGACACAGCATAATAATATAATTTTTCTTTGGAATGGACCCTCACATTTTTTTTTTTCAGGTGAACAGAGATCTCTAGACATCATTTGAAATGTATTTTGAGCTGCAGTACTAAGACTCCGCCTGGCCATTTAAGACAGTATTACAAAATGGAGCTGGGTATAACTTTTAATAGTGTAGTCACACAACAAAAATGTCTCTCAAGCAGTAATTTACTTGCTATGTAGACCATTATGACCATTCTCTGGAAATGATTCCTATTGACATCAATTGGTGATCATGTAAAATAATAGCAGTGTCAGCCTCTGAATGTATAATGATACACATAATATTTAAACATTTTTGATAGTTGAAGAAACTATTATGCTTTTATTCATAAAAAGAATGACAGTGTTTAGAGCATGTCCTAGTCTTGCAGAGGAAACCCTTTATTCACTTTGTGATGTAAAAATGACTGTTTCCCCCTGTGTAAGCTGCAGAAAATGTTTGCAGGGGCTAGTTGAACCAGTCTCATAGTGGGATAAAAGAAGTTTGGTTTATTGTGAAGAATATTCATACTTTGGTTCAATTTGTGTAGAAACTCCTTTGGCTGCAAAGGTATTGTTTAATAAAGATTCATTTTAGGAAGTTTCACCAGGCAGCCTGGGAAATGGATTTTTTAGAGGATTTAGAGCAATTGAGGAGAGATCTAAGTTGACAAGATAACTTAACTTTGATTTAATGCAAATTGCTACAAAAATGAAGGGGGAGGAGTCAAGAGGGAATCCTCTTTTCATTATTGACATTAACTGGGTTGGCATTCACATATTCTAAGTGGAGGCTGTCTACACATAGGCAAGAGTAAAATGAACTGAAGAATGCGCTAAAATTCGACACTGTGGAATAATACCCCTCCCCTCCCTTGGCAAAGGAATGAACTTTGATATGGAGACACTTCTTTCTGACTATTAGGAAATATGCAAACTATACTTTTGAGCATTTACTTGAATTACCTGTTTTCATCTAAAGGACTGACCTATTCCTCCCCTTCTCTTCGGATGGTTGTTTTTATTGCTTAGTTTTTGCTATGTCGTCAAAAATCTTGTATATTTCTCATTGGACATGAATTAATAATGCTTTACCTGCAACACAAAGAACTATTAAAGTGACAAAAAGACAATGAGTGTATTTCAGCTCTCCAATAAAAAAACAAAAACCCACTCCTCCTCCTCCCCACTAGACTATTAAATGCTGAAGAAATCCACAGGCTTTCTGCAAAGAAGGTCACATATGGGTCTATTAAACAAATAGGTTAATTAAACCTTGACATTCTAAAACAATTATGAAAAGTTCTAATTAATTTTTAAACAATATTGAAATAATGATTTCATATCTCACATTCATTTAAAGTAGTATAACCCAATCAATCCCACACACAGTATACCACAATAAGCTGCTGATTTTCTAATGGTTAGAAACACAGTTCATTGGTCTGAATAGTAATCATGATAGTTTGCAGGGAGAGGGACCATTGAGGGTTTATAGAAGTGACCAGAATCTTTAATGACTTTATTGACTCTCTATTTGCTTTGTTTCTTCCTTAATAGTATATTGAGGCCCAGAAGCTAATATATTCAACTGCAATATTTTTTAAAGTCAGTGTTTACTTCAAGTATTGGATTGGCTCTTTTGACTGGAGAGATTTTTCCGGTTCAATAAAAGGGTTTGGATTTTTTTTCCCCATGGAATTCTCCTATTATGTCTCAATCCTCCCCTCACATAACTGTACAGGTGTGTGATAAAACCAGTTCTTAATCACTGGTAAAGATTCATTGCTTTATTGTAGTGTCCATTGCTGCTGCTATTTATTCTGTTGTTGGTATGTTTAAATGCTGGATGTTTAAATGAAATTGTGTGCTTGGGCACAGTTACAAGAGAGGTGGTGGGGAATAGTAGAAAGTGAGCTGAATCTGGCTGGAGCCTAGAGGCCTGACCTCAAGGCCAGTGATCTTTCTAAAATGTGTTGCTGCCCTTGAGACTATCTTGCTTATCTACAGCAGAGTTTCTAACCACCTGGGTGAGATTTCCTGCTGTGCTGGTTGAAAAGGCAGACCCAAGGAGCTTCATTCCAATCTACTGAATCAGATTATCTGGGGATGGTGTTCACATACTTGCATTTTAAACAAGATTCAGGACTTCATATTAAAGTCTGAGGACCTGACCTATGTAATAGAGTCTAAGTTTCTTGGCACATCAATGACAGCCCTTCCAGAGGTGTCCTCTCTTATCTCTCACCATTCCCACTAACAGTGATCAGTGAGGAAACATGCATTTTTCTCCACATCATACTGTTTCAGGATCAGCAAATGCTACTGTACATGATTGTCTTAGTCCATTTGCACTTCTATAACAAAATACCACAGACTGGGTAGTTTACAAACAATAGAAATTTATTTTTCACAGCCCTGGAGGCTGGGAGTTCAAGATCAAGGAATAAGCAGGTTCCTTATCTAGTAAGGGAATGGTCTCTGCTTCCAAGATGGCGCCTTGTTGCTACATCTTCCAGATGGGAGGAATGCTGTGTCCTCATGTGGTGAAAGGGATGGGAAAGGAAGAAAAGAGACCAAGCTCACTTCATCAAGCCCTTTTATAATGATATTAATCCATTCATAAAGGCAGAGCCCTCATGGCCTAAACACTTCCCAGAAGGCCCCATCTCCCAACACTGCTGCACTGAGGATTGAGTTTCCAACATGTAAATGTTGGGGGACTCATTCAGACCACAGCAATGACTTTGCCCCAAACTGCTCACCTGACTATTCCTATGGGTCCGTTTATATTAGAGAGCTCTGTGAGACAGGAAGCTCCATGAGGGCCATGACTTTGTCTATTTTGGAAGTTGTAGCCTTCGTTCCCAGCACAATAGATGTTGATGTGGTTTGGATGTTTGTCCCTTCAAATCTCAAGTTGAAATGTAATCCCCAGTGTTAGTGGTGGGGCCTGATGGGAGGCATTTGGAGCTCTCTCATGAATAGCGTCATGCCATCCTCGCAGTAATGAGTGAGTTCTCACTCTGAGTTCACATGAGATCTGGCATGTGTGGCACACCCCCACCCCTTGCTTGATCTGTCACTCTCTCTTGCCATGTGACACATGTTCCCCTTCATATTCCACCATGAATGGAAATTTCCCGAGGCTCTCGCCAGAAGCAGATGCTGGCACCATGCTTCTTATACAGCCTGCAGAGCTCTGAGCCAAAATAAACTTCATTTTCTTTATAAATTACTCAGTCTTGGGTGGGTATTCCTTTGTAGCAATGCAAATGGACCAACACTTATGCTCACAAATATTTTTTGAATGGATCAGTGCTTAGACATCATAGCCCTCACTTGCTGAAGAAAGATGGCTTTCTACTCTTCCTTTTGTACATAGTCTTAACATGAAGCTAGTTCATGACAGTCAGGATGCAAATATACTGATCCTGGAGCCTGTTTCTTGGTTTGTTAGAATATATTCCTCCAACAAGAACTTGTATCTTAAGTTGAACAACTTAGAATGTGGCACACATTCATTCAGTACAGCTACATAGATTAATATAGCTTTAGGCTGATGATGATTCCTGTTTTCCTGATCTCTCCTAAAACAAAAACATTCCAGTTGTTCTTTTAGGAAGTAGTTAGTTGTTTAAATAATAGAAATGGTTATTGCTGAAATTGGCAGTGAGTCCAACTGCTACCAAGCACCAGTTCCATAATCAGAATCCCAAAGGACGGAGCTCAGGCACATGTCCTCTTTAAAAGCTACAGGGAGGATGCTGATTTTAACCAGTGTTAAAACACTGCTTATAACTGCATGCAAAATAATGTATTTAGTGACCATCTATGTGGTGTATGCTCTTTAAACTATTTGGTATTGTGGAAAGACAAAAAAACTAAGACTGTTACTTCTGGCACTAACTAGCTTTGTGCCTGACACCAGTTATTGTATTTATTGCTCCTGGGCCTCATTTCTGTTATATTTAACATGGGGTATTGCGTACACAATCTCTCAAATTCTTGACAACTCTACTCTGCCATATTCTTATGAATATAAGCCAAAGTAAAATCAGACACTGGAATGGCAGAATTAAGCAGGTGGTATATGTACCCTGTGGCAGCTGTCATTTATTTTTTCCTAAATAAATCTTTCTAAATTGGTGCTTGTACTGGGAATGCCTGTCAGGTTTAGTTTATTATGCTAAATAGTGCCCTCTTGGATGAAGCTAATTTAGCTTCCAAAGTCATGGATTAGCAACTTCCACAATGAGAACATCTGATCGGATCACATTTGCACTCTACAGCTTCATTTGAGTTAGCAGACATTTCCTGAGTTCCAACTGGTATATTAAGCACTGTGCTAAATTCTGAGATTCAAAGAGTAGTAGGACATACCCCCCGTCCTTGAGTTGCTAACAAGGATAATAGATGGGCAAATAGAGAGGGAGTAAGCAGGATGATTGCCTATAATGGAAAAATAATTTTATTATTTACTGGTATTATCCCACTCTAGGTATTTCTGAGGATGCTGTGTCACTTGAATAGGAAATAATATTTAATTGAAATACCCAGATAATTGCCATGCATTCTGCGTTAGTCAAGATAACACTACATTATGCTTTAGTAACAAGCACTCCCCCAAAATATCAGTTGCTTAAAACAACAGAGGTTTATTTCTTGCTCATGTAATATACCCATCTCAGGGCAGCAAATGAACTTTACTAATTTTAATCACTCCAGCCCTCCAGTCTCCACTATATTAAACATTCCTCCTTGCCATATTAGAGGGAAGTGAGCACCCTGGAGAATCTCACACTGCCAGTTAAATACTCTAATGCATGTGACTGGTTCATTGGCAAGAGATAGAAACATGGCTCCATCCAACCACAGGGAAGATAAGGAGCACAATGTGCTATAGGGAAAGATAATTTTATTTGACTAATCATACACATGACTGTCATGCATTCTAATAATTTCCCTGAGTAGGCACAATTCGAGAATATAATAAAAGCAAACATTTTAATGGCTTTTTAATAAGGATTAGGTACTGTCTTAATCATTTTATGTGTAAAATATCTAATCTTCACAATGGCATTTTTATTATTCTCATTTTAAAGATAAGAAATAGAGGCACAAAAGATTAAGTAGCTCCAATATCCCATCACAGCCTGGGATTTAATCCCAGGCAGTCTGGCTGCGGAGTCCATGCTCTTAACCACTAAACCGTATTGTTACATCTGTATCAGTCATAAATAATGTGATTTCCTTGAGACATGATTAATTAATGACACATTTTCTAGGAAAATTCTGAGTGTACAGGCATATCAGAGGTGCGAAATATAATTATGGCTAGTATTTTGTAAGTCTACAAAAATAGAAGTGGCCCAATCCTGAGGGCATTTATTATAGCAGGCATTTTTCTATTTTGGTATGCTTTGGAATTTCAATGCATGACTGGTATCCCTATGGCAAGCTCTAATTTAGACTGATTTGTTTAGGAGAAATAGAGGATAGATTATTTATAGAAATCAAAATGCAATCTGACTTTAAAACATATTTGCCTAAAAATTAATGAAGGTAGCATGTAGGGCTGTTAACTTTTAATGATGAGAAATAATGAGGAGGCAAAATCAAGCTGAGAGAATCTCGCTGTGGTGTGGAGGGGTCCCCTGAACAATTCCGTAAGCCTCATGCATCAAGTCAAGGTGATGGGGGAACAAGCAGCAGGATCCGACCCTGGTTGTCTTAAGCAGCAAATGCATTTATTAAATGGAACCTGAGTAGCCAGCAGAGCTGCTGGGGATGCTGGAAAATGAGCCCCAGAAAAGAGGCAGAACCAAGTGGTGCTGGGATCCTAGAAACACAGCCAATATCATGAGCACCCATCTGGTGAGGTGCCGCTGTACCAGCGCTGAAGGATGGACGCTGCAGCTTGTCCCGCTGGCATGGATGCTGCCACTGCACCTGGAAGCTCCATACCGCTGCTGCTATCAGTGCCACCAGAATAGATTCTCTTCTCTCCCTGCTTCTTTGTGCCCTGGATCCACATTCAAAGTCGTGAGTGGCTTCAGCTGTTTGGCCAGGCCTAGGGCAGGTGCCCATGCTCTAGTTACCAGAGAGCTTAGGAAAGTGAGTCAGCCTCCTTTTTAAGTTTTACAGTGGGAGGTAGACTCTTTCTTCTTCACATATGGAGAATTATCCAAATGTAGAAAGGGCATTCAGATTCTGAACAGCTGAAATAAAATTTTAAAAAAGACGAATGTTCACTGTAACTGGTTAGATGTGTCTTTTTGCAGTATTGTTTTGTGTGATTAGACGGGAAACCGTATCCTTGTTTCCTTGTCTATTGTGTTGCTTTCTTTCATATAACTTTGCATCCAAAATACTTAATTTGCTCACTCACTTTTAAGCTAAAAATAATTATTGATCGTATAATATATGAAACCTTATTCTAGGCACTGAGAGTTACAGAAACAAAAAAGTCATGGTCTCTGTCTCTCCAGCTGCACAGGTTGTGTTGGAGGGGATAAGGAAATGTGGTATATAAATTCAGAGAATGGAGAGATAGTTCAGAGAAACAAACAAGGAAAGGCTTCAAGGGAAAAGGGCATTTGAGATGAAAATTAGACATTCAGAGATGGAAAGACAAATATTTCACATGGGGAAACACATAAGAAAGGAGAGAATGTGGTTTTATTTAGGGAACAACAAGCTGTGTAACTGATAGCCTTTGAGATAAGGCAGAAGATTTAAATTAGGCCTAGGGCATGTAGGTTCTTGAATTATTGACTGGGGAGTTTGGGTTTTGTTCATGGGAATTAGAGAGTTATTGAATGTTTTCTTAGCAGGGGGAGTGATAAAATCCAACTGTGATTAAGGAAAATCAATCAAATAGTAATATGTGGAATGGATAGACAGAAAAGGAAACTGAAGTCAAAGAAATAATTTAAGAGATCATATTATCCAAGGCAAAGGTACTAAGGCCCTAAAATAAGTTTGTAAATCTTATTTTAAAATAAATTTTGAGCTAAAATAAGCATTAGATTAAAGAGAAAGGATGAATGTTGAAAATACTTATTGTATTTAAGGAAAGGATGTATTGTATATGGTGACAATAATGAGAAAAGTGCTCCTGATGAAGAGGCAACCACAGCTAGCCCTGGAGAGAGTGTGACTAGTAAAATCATACCAGCCCTTTCCTGAGCATCCCACTAGGATGCTGCCATCACCTTTCTGGGCCATGATGATGCCCCTTCCTCTCCTGACTTAGCTCTAAAAACAGACCTTCTCCATTAGTTCTTATGAAATAAAATTGGGATTTTGTTTAAATAGTGATAATTGCTATCATTTATTGACTGCCTATTATATATGAAGCATTTTGCATGCCTTTCCAGTCTTCACCACAACCTGGAGAGGCAAGTATTGGTTATCACATTATGAATGAAGGTATAGGATTAGAGAAGTAGGCAGAGCTCACATTCAAACTTGAGTCTTTTTATCCATAGCCTGTAATTTTGGTCTTTAAGCTGCCTTTCAATGAACATTAACAAAAAATAAACAAAATAAAAAATGTAATAAGTGTCATAAAAGAAAGCAAAATGACAATATCCACACATGGATGACTTTCAGAATCATATTTTCCTACCCTAAATTAACCAAGTCCTGCTACGGTTTGGCTTGGCTTCTAAATTTTATAAGAACCTATCTAGTTCCTCTCCTCCCCTGTGTAACCCTATCTTAATCAGCTACTTCTTATTGTTCATTTTTCAGTGTTTCTTTTGTTGGCAGAAATGTAGTCAGTAGGTTTTAGTGTATTGGACATTCTTGGGTAAAACCCGTAACACCTCTGACACCTTCATCACTTCCTTTGAACCCTCAGGTATCATTCTCTAGAGACAAATAAAACCAGATGGAGATGAAAGCGTAAGAAAACTCACCTGAAGAAAAAGGGTTTTAAAATGTTATCTTTCTCACCTGAGAAAAAGGGCACTGAAAGGGAGGAAGGGAGGGCTGGCTTGTCTGAGAGTGCTGACTGCGAGACTTGTCCTGGAGCAGCCTCCCTCTGGCATTTTCTGTGAAAGGTGCTTCTGATGTTCTGCAGCGTTGCTAGAACCGTGAGTTCTGTGGCTAAGAAGGGCCCATAGCATGGCATGTTCAGTGGGGACCTAACTTGCCTTCTCCAAATAATTCAGAATACAGCATTATTATTACTGGAGGAATCCATGTAGCGGTTGCCACTACCCGTGGTCTTTACTCTCTACTAGATTGACTAGGACACATTTTGTACATCTAAAATAAGTTTCTTAATTAAGTTGGCCTATTTGACAGACTTTGGGTTCCCAAGAAGATAATCGTCTGTGCAGCCTTTCTTTTCCACGAGGCCATGGTCCCTTGATTGCTGACAGTGTTCCTCTAAAATGCAATGCTTCTGCAAGTTTACAGACTTCAGGACTTCACAGCTTTATCAACCATCTGCCACTTTCACACAATTAGTTTTGCCCTTTCTCTCTGATTTTAATCGTTGCATTTTACAAAGCTCTTTACTATTCATAAGTCTTTTATCACTCAGTTAATCAACCACCAAATGCTTAATTAAGTTCCTAACATGTGCCTAACATAGTGCTGAGTACCCGTAGGGAACACGCAAAGACAATGGCTTCGTTATTCCCAACATTGGGCTGCACTTGCACAATACTTGGCTCCTTTTACTGTACCTCTTGTTTCACCTTCTAATGTACCTGGTTAGTGCATTAAATTTCCTGTTTAGTGTTAACTTTTGAACAACTTGTGCTTAAAGAGCTACAATAAATAAAGACAACATTTTAACAACCTGGAAAAAGAAGGTGAAATATTTATTTATTTTTTTATTTTATTTTATTTTATTTTTTGAGACGGAGTCTCGCTCTGTCACCCAGGCTGGAGTGCTGTGGCCGGATCTCAGCTCACTGCAAGCTCCGCCTCCCGGGTTCACGCCATTCTCCTGCCTCAGCCTCCCGGGTAGCTGGGACTACAGGCGCCGCCACCTCGCCCGGCTAGTTTTTTGTATTTTTTAGTAGAGACGGGGTTTCACCGTGTTAGCCAGGGTGGTCTCGATCTCCTGACCTCATGATCCGCCGGTCTCGGCCTCCCAAAGTGCTGGGATTACAGGCTTGAGCCACCGCGCCCGGCCGAAATATTTATTTTTTAAATGAACCTAATGGAGCAGTGCTATTATCTTAAATGCTTCCTACCACCAAAGTGTTCCTATTGTTGGGAAATGTATTTAGTATTTTTTTTGAATTGTTTGAACTTTTCAAATGAATTGTTTGTATATGTTTTTGTTTTCTGCTGAGTTGGGGAATACAGTTGGCTCACTAAATTCTTCACTTTTCATGTTCTTTATAAGAAGAAATGATATTGAGATACTGTAACATAAGTCCTGTTCCTTGCAATTTGATTTCAGAGAATGCATTGTTTGAAAAAAAAAAAAAGAACTCTTGACATTTTGACATTTCATCTTTCATCTTCTTAGGTGTCCAATCCCAAAGCAAACCTCACAAAATCAGACATCATTTTTTTGGCTTACTTGTCATTTCACTATTATTAGAACTCTTGTTCTTACAAGGGACTTTACAATTAGAAGTTATGATAATTTATCAGGTATTTAAAACTGCCTTAGAGAGGCCAAGGCGGGCAGATGACTTGAGGTCAGGAGTTCAAGACCAGCCTGGTCAACATGGTGAAACCCGGCTCTACTAAAAATACAAAAGTTAGCCAGGCACAGTGGCATGTGCCTGTAGTCCCAACTACTTGGGAGGTTGAGGCTGGAGAATTGCTTGAACCAGGGAAATGGAGGTTGCAGTGAGCTGAGATCATGCCACTGCACTCCAGCCTGGGCAACAGAGTGAGACTCCATCTCAAAAAACAAAAAACAAACAAACAAAACTACCTTAGAGAAAACTTTAAAAACTTGGAGAGGAAGCTCAAGGGGGTGGGGTGTGTAGGCAGATCTATTAACGTAGTCTATTAACGTATAGCTTTAGACTGAGTGTCATTGGTTCTTTATGGTTACAATTATATTATACAGTACTCTTTAGAAACAAAAACCTCTGCAGGCTGAGCACAAATTAATTATCCACAATCTTTAGCGATGAGCTGTATTAAAATCCTGTATTCTGTCAGATAGTCCTAAATATTTGGAATGCATGATTAATTCCAGAGGTGGAAAGAAAGTGATACATACCAATGCCAAATTCAAATTCTCCAGAGGCGTCCAGCAAAGCAACACCTTTTCTAACCACTTGATGGTGTCGTTTCTGCTTATACCCTGAGCAACAAACCATAGGAAGCTAATGGTGTTTTAAATGGAAAACAGCAGTTGATTAGGATTGGTTAATAGGTTCTTGGCAACATTTCAACTTAATGGGTATGCAAGTGTATCTGTGTGTGCTCAGCAAGGCCTGTCCCAAGCTTTCTAATGGTGTCACTCAGTACTATAAATTTACTTTGACAGCTGGTAAACAGATAAGTGTGTCCTGGGAGCAAGGAGTATGGAGCTGGTTGCAATTTCCAAAAGAGGCAAGGCAAATAGAGCCTGGCACATATTAACACAGCAAACATTTAACTTTTCTGCTTCTCCAATCTTTAATAGAATGATAGTAAAATAGCAAAATATGATGCAAAAGCTTCATTTCTTAAATTCCTTACCTCATAGACCCTAGTTAGGAAGTTAAGGTGAAAATAAAAATACATTCATAAAAATATATACTTTAGGGGAAATAACCAAGGGTCAAGCAATAGTTTAAAGATATCAGCTTTCTTGTTCTGTGTTAGATCAATATTTCTGTTGGCTACAGCTGAGTTGATAGAAGATTCATATAACAAGCAGACAATCATTTAATTTAATTTCACCAGCCGTAGGAAACTGCAGTATGATATGTTTATATTTCATTGCTTGCTGAGGAAGCTTGACCTTACTAAGCAGGTTGCTCAGCGTTGTTTCACAGTGTATGTATGAAATTGCCAAATGCGTGAGAAATTGCTATAGGTGTTCATTCCATAGAGAGTACTATAGCTTTCTGTTCTTTTTCAGGCAGCCAAAATAACACTGCCCACCTCAGAGAATGCTTTTCTTCCAATCCTTGCCACAAAGGAATTTGAGAGATGAATCAGGATTCAATGTCAATGAATGGAACTAGCTTAAGCCTTGAGAATTTTGAGAACAGAGAAAATGGAAGACTATACTATTTAATTTTTTGTTTGTTTGTTTCAAATTAGCACATAACGACAACAGGAGGGGAAGAGGGCTGGCTTCTGTTAAATCTGAGTCTCTACTATTAGCGCCAACCTAATAGAAAGCCGCTGTGGGTAGCGGAAAGTGCAATAGACCTAGAGTCAGAATCTAGGCCCAAGTTCCAGTTTGGCCATTTAATCATTGCACTTCCTGGAAAGATTCACATAACCCCCCCCAGTTTTCTTGACAGCAATTGGAACAGATAAGGGTTCCTTCATGCAATCAAGGTTTTGTGCAACTGTCAAGTGTTCTAGGAGCTTCTTAATGTGTAAAGCTTGCTCCACATTCCAAATTCCTATTTCTGACCTTCCCATTTCTGTTAGTAATATAAATATTTCCCCCAGTCAAAACATCTGTCATCACTACTGTTGTGTATGGTATCAGTTGGTGCAGGATACCAATTATTTACCTAAACTAAATAAACTAAAGTTTTCTTTATAAGTTTTTATCTACACAAATATTTTGAGGTGAAACAAAACTAGCTCGTCATAAGGCAATTATGTTTTCATTTATTTGTTGCACAATTATTCACTAAAGACTTGTAAGTCCCAGACACTGTGCTGTGCACTCTGGGAAACTAGATAAGGCTGTGAATAAGAATCTCTTCTGGCCTCCCATGATCTTGCAGCCTAGTGAAAGGTCCAGATGTGTCCATAACTAACCTGATACAAATCATATCTCTGAGAAGAACTGCTAGGTCACTCTAACCTGGAGGCTTCAATGCTCATTAGTATTCACTCCAGAAAGGGCATTTGCTTTTCCATGTGTGCCTTTTTCAAAGGGCATTTCATGTCCAAATTTTACATCACATCCATCTGGGTAAAAAAGCACAGCCTCTTAAGCACATGTGCACGCGCACGCGCACACACACACACACACACACCAATGATTTTAACAAGTATTTCTTGAGTTCAATAATTTTATTGAATATCTGAGAGGGGTCACAAGTATGACCACATTATACAATCACAGCCCGCTCCTAAAATCCCTCTCCTTGTCACATGAATAGCAGTCCCAGGACAATTCTTGATATATGTGCCACGCTTCAAACACTTCACCAAAGTACTTTTTTTTTTTTTCAAAAAAGTAACAGATGTCTTCTAAAGATTTCTGGTGAATAAAATTTTCACCTTATTCCATAAGCTTTTATGAATTGTAAGTTTGTATTATACAACAAAAGCTTTTTTCCACCTACATGTTTCTCCTTCCTCTATTATGTGTTTTTCCCCTTAGCAGTGCAGCAATGAGCTAGTGACATACATAAAACGAATAGCCAGCAATTAGTTCTTTGAGAGCTGTATGCAAAATGGTGATCTTAATGAAAGAAGAGGAAAGCCTTAGCAAATTTCTCAGACCATTAGGGCACCATTGAGGACAATTCTGAAACTGTCTCTGTGCATTCAGCAAAATGAGCCATAGCACACCACAGTGCAGTGGGTCATTGACAATCCCTTCATGTTGAAAGAAAAATTAAAATAAGAAGATTAACTGGGCTGCCATTTATTCTTTTTTTTTTTTTTTTTTTTTTTTTGCACATGTGGCTTATGGCCTACATAGAAATCTCTAACTAGTCGGTATCTTTTTCTGTATAGAAAAAGCAACAACTCCTTTTATTCCCCCTCAAGTTTGCAGTCTTCAGGCCAAACAGGGTGACTTTAAAATAATGGTGGCTTTTTAGCACCTGCAGGGTTACTAGTCCTAGATTGACTGTAGATGTCACATTCTATCTATGTTAATTAAAATAATATAACGTGATTTTAGGTATAGTTTTATATATACTAATAGTATATGGTTCCCATTTTTCAAGCTATTTTTATGGCAGATAATTGTTGTGTTTTGAAAGGGCAATATTTGAAGTGGACCATATTATAATATATTTGAAAACAGTCCTGTGAGAAAAACACAACTATTTATCCCTCTGAAACAGTAGTTATATTATATTCCAAAGAGATCATTTCCTAGATGTCTAAATGCTTGCTATTTTCATTTTTGTGAAATCTATGTTCTAATGGCTATTTATTCTATAGCCATTATCAAGTATGGAAGTATCAGGAAAGAAACTTCTAAGGCCTTGGTATTTTGAGAGATACTCTAACTGTGGAACATAAACCTTTTCACTTGACAGAGAGTAATAGTTGAGACTAAAGTATGAGAATAGTAATTTTGGCCTTTGGTATGCAAAATTTTTTATAAACTTGTCTCTCCAATTATTGAGTTATAGTTGTTATTAAAAAATAATGTGGTCAGTGTATCAACAAAAAAGTATTTCTCTTATTGAGTGAAGAAAACTATGCATTCCACAATAATCTGAAAACATATAGGCTCTACTCAAAGCACTCAAAACCTAAGAAATTGAGGAATTTATATTGATAATTAGTCCCAGAATTTGTGTTTCTGTGAACAGCAGATAATTGGGTCTTGTTTTTTCAAAATTTATCTAAATTTACAAGCTCTGCCTTTTAATTAGTATTTAGACAATTTACTTTTAATCTAATTATCAACAGAGTTGGGTTTCAAACCCAGCATCTTGCTGTTCATTCGTTAATTTGTTATATCTTTTTTTTTTTTTTTTTTTTGAGACGGAGTCTCGCTCTGTCGCCCAGGCTGGAGTGCAGTGGCCGGATCTCAGCTCACTGCAAGCTCCGCCTCCCGGGTTTACACCATTCTCCTGCCTCAGCCTCCCGAGTAGCTGGGACTACAGGCGCCCACCACCTCGCCTGGCTAGTTTTTTTTTTGTATTTTTAGTAGAGACGGGGTTTCACCGTGTTAGCCAGGATGGTCTTGATCTCCTGACCTCGTGATCCACCCATCTCGGCCTCCCAAAGTGCTGGGATTACAGGCTTGAGCCACCGCGCCCGGCCTAATTTGTTATATCTGTTCTGCGTTCCTTTGTTCCTCTTTTCTTGCTGTCTTTTTGAATGAGCATTTTTTATTTTTGTACTTTATTTACACCAATAATTTAATAGCTCTACTTTGTTTTATTTTTTACTGGTTGTCATAGTCCACTTGGACTGCTGTTACAAACTACCGTAGACTGGGTGGCTTATAAATAACAGAAATTTAGTTCTCACAGTTCTGGAGGCTGAGAAGTCTAAGACTACGGCACCAGCAGATTTGGTGTCTGGTGAGGGCCTGCTTCCTGGTTCATAGATACGTCTTCTCACTATGTTTTCATAGGGTAGAAGGGATGAACCATTTCTCCTGGGCCTCTCTTAGGAGGACACTAATTTCATTCATGAAGGCTGTGTCCCCATGAACTAATCACCTCCCAAAGGCCTTATCTCCTAATTCCATCATCTTCGGAGTTAAGATTTTAACATACGAATTGTAGCAGTACACAAAATTCACAGCATAGCAATGGCTGCTCTAGGGTTCACAGTAGACACGTCTTTAACTTACCAGTTTACCTTCAAGTAATATTATACCACTCCATGTGTAGTATAAGAATCTCCTGTCCTGGGTCTATTATTGTTGCACATTTAAATTAAACATGTCTTATAAATTCCACAATACATTGATATTGTTTTTGTTTTAAATAGCCTATTAGGATTTGAAGAGATTAAAACTGAGAAAATTGTATTTATTTTTACCTATGTATTTACCATTTCTGATGCCCTTAATTCCTTTGTGGAGATTCAACTTTCTATCTGGTATAATTCTCTTTCTGACAGAAACTTACTTTAACATTACCATATAGATCTGATAATGAATTCTCTCACCTTTTGCTGTTCTGAAATAAGTCTTTATTTCATCTTCATTTTTGAAAGATTTTTTTTTTCCTGGTACAGAATTTCACATGAACAGTGCTTTTTTCTGTCTCTCTTTAGCATTTTAAAGATGTCATTCATTGTCTTTGTTTTCTGATGAGAGGTCTACCGTCATTCATTCTTATCTTTCTTTCTCTGTATATGTGTCTTTCTCTGGTTACTTTTAAGATTTCACTTTCTGTGTTACTGTTTTTCATCAATTTGATTATATTGTATCTTGGTGTGGTTTACTTCATGTTTATTCTGCCTGGGGTTTGATGAGATTCTTGGCTCTGTGTGTTTATAGTTTTATTCAAATTTTTAAAATATTTATCCATTATTTTTTCAAATATTTTTCTGCCACTCTCCTGCTTTTGGGATTATTATTGTATGCATTTGATCACTCAATAGCATGAGACTCTTGATATTTTACCCACAAACTTTAGGCTTCTACCTGTTCAAACTCTGATCACTGTCTCCTCAACCTGATGAAATCATTGTGCTCTATTTTGGTTCCCTTCTCTGAGCCTTGGCCTGGACACTACTTCCAGGCAATAGTCCGGGACTACTGGAAGGTGAACCTAGCTTGCTCCCCTTCCCTTAGACATTACAGTCCTTTGCTTTGGAAACTGTTGTATTTTTTTTTTTCTTGTTTTCTAGTGATTTATAGTAGGACAGAAATTAATTCTTCACAGTCAAAAACAGAAGTTTCCCTTGCTTTAATCAATTCAAAAATTTAAAAAATAACTGATCTTTTCAAAATACAAATATGCATATATGATCTTATGAGCAAATCTATTGCATTTAGGATAACATCCCCAATCCTTTTCAAGGCACAGAGGCCCTGCATGATCTGGTCCTGCCTTTCCTGTGTAAGTGCATCTTTTACTACTCTTTCCTCCATTCAAACTCTCCAATGATACTGGCTAAATCCTTTTATTCCTGAGACCTACCGTGCATGCTTTTGCCTCTGCCTGGAATGCTTCCCCCATTTTCTCTTAGGGACCTATTACTCATCTTTTAGACATATGCTTGAATGCCACTTACACAGAGTGGTTTTTCCCCCCTGAACACTTCCCATGTAAAAAAAAAATAGGTTTCCTTCTGAATAACCTGCTCCTGAATGACTACTGGGTACATAACTAAATGAAGGCAGAAATAAAGATGTTTTTTGAAACCAATGAGAACAAAGACACAACATACCAGAATCTCTGGTACACATTTAAAGCAGTGTGTAGAGGGAAATTTATAGCACTAAATGTCCACAGGAGAAAGCAGGAAAGATCTAAATATGACACCCTAATATCAAAATTAAAAGAACTAGAGAAGCAAGAGAAAACACATTCAAAAGCTAGTAGAGGGCAAGAAATAACTCAGATCAAAGCAGAACTGAAGAAGATAGAGACACAAAAAAACCCTTAAAAAAAATCAATGAACCCAGGAGCTGGTTTTTTGAAAAGATCAACAAAATTGATACACTGCTAGCAAGATTAATAAAGAAGAAAAGAGAAAAGAATCAAATAGACGCAATAAAAATGATAAAGGGGATATCACCACTGATCCCACAGAGATACAAAATACCATCAGAGAATACTATAAACACCTCTATGCAAATAAACTAGAAAAATCTAAAGAAATGGATAAATTCCTGGACACATATACCCTCCCAAGTCTAAACCAGGAAGAAGTTGAATTCCTACATAGACCAATAACAGGCTCTGAAATTGAAGCAATAATTAAGAGCCTACCAACCAAAAATTGTCCAGGACCAGACGGATTCAACCAGAAGTACAAAGAGGAGCTGGTACCATTCCTTCTGAAATTATTCCAATCAATAGAAAAAGAGGAAATCCTCCCTAACTCATTTTATGAGACCAGCATCATCCTGATACCAAACCTTGGCAGAGACACAACAAAAAAAGAGAATTTTAAACCAATATCCCTGATGAACATCGATGCAAAAATCCTCAATAAAATACTGGAAAACCGAATCCAGCAGCACATGGAAACGCTTAACCATTATGATGCAAGGCTTGTTCAACATACGCAAATCAATAAACATAATCCATCATATAAACAGAACCAAAGACAAAAACCACATGATTATCTCAATAGATGCAGAAAAGGCCTT
>NW_012114688.1:10163552-10164472 GCF_000951035.1 Colobus angolensis palliatus | reverse complement strand
CCTTTGAAAACTGGCACAAGACAGGGATGCCCTCTCTCACCACTGCTATTCAACATAGTGTTGGAAGTTCTGGCCAGGGCAATGAGGCAGGAGAAAGCAATAAAGGATATTCAGTTAGGAAAAGACGAAGTCAAATTGTCCCTGTTTGCAGATGACATGAGTGTGTATTTAGAAAACCCCATCATCTCAGCCCAAGCATGTTACATATGTATACATATGCCATGTTGGTGTGCTGCACCCATTAACTAGTCATTTACATTAGTTATATCTCCTATTGCTATCCCTCCCCACTTCCCCCTCCCCATGACAGGCCCTGGTGTGTGATGTTCCCCTTCCTGTGTCCAGCTGTTCTCATTGTTCAATTCCCACCTATGAATGAGAACATACAGTGTTTGGTTTTCTGTCCTTGTGATAGTTTGCTCAGAATGATGGTTTCCAGCTTCATCCATGTCCATACAAAGGACATGAACTCATCCTTTTTTATGGCTGCATAGTATTCCATGGTATATATGTGCCACATTTTCTTAATCAGTCTACCATTGATGGACATTTGGGAAGCATGAAGGTGATAAGCAACTTCAGCAAAGTCTCAGGATACAAAATCAATGTGCAGAAATCACAAGCATTATTATACACCAATAACAGACAAACAGAGAGCCAAATCATGAGTGAACTCCTATTCACAGTTGCTTCAAAGATAATAAAATACCTAGGAAACCAACTTACAAGCGATGTGAAGGAACTCTTCAAGGAGAATTACAAACCACTGTTTAACAAAATAAAAGAAGACACAAACAAATGGAAGAACATTCCATGCTCATGGATAGGAAGAATCAATATCATGAAAATGGCCATACCACCCAAGGTAATTTATAGATTCAATGCCATCCCCATCAAGCTAACATTGACTTTCTTCACAG
>NW_012114688.1:10152122-10162652 GCF_000951035.1 Colobus angolensis palliatus | reverse complement strand
ACAACAGGTGCTGGAGAGGATGTGGAGAAATAGGAACACTTTTACACTGTTGGTGGCACTGTAAACTAGTTCAACCATTGTGGAAAACAGTGTGGCAATTCCTCAAGGTTCAAGAACTAAAAATACCATTTGACCCAGCCATCCCATTAATGGATATATACCCAAAGGATTGTAAATCATGTTGCTATAAAGACACATGCACACATATGTTTATTGCAGCACTATTCACAATAGCAAAGACTTGGAACCAACCCAAATGTCCATCAGTGGTAGAAAATGTGGTACATATATACCATGGAATACTATGCAGCCATAAAAAAGGATGAGTTCATGTCCTTTGTATGGACATGGATGAAGCTAGGCAATACCATTCAGGACATAGGCATGGGCAAGGACTTCATGTCTAAAACACCAAAAGCAATGGCAGCAAACGCCAAAATTGACAAATGGGATCTAATTAAACTAAAGAGCTTCTACACAGCAAAAGAAACTACCATCAGAGTGAACAGGCAACCTACAGAATGGGAGAACATTCTGAGCAAACTATCACAAGGACAGAAAACCAAACACTGCATGTTCTCATTCATAGGTGGAAATTGAACAATGAGAACAGTTGGACACAGGAAGGGGAATGAACATCACACACCGGGGCCTGTCATGGGGTGGGGGGAGTGGGGAGGGATAGCATTCGGAGATATACCTAATGTAAATGACTAGTTAATGGGTGCAGCACACCAGCACGGCACATGTATACATATGTAACAAACCTGCACATTATGCACATGTACCCTAGAACTTAAAGTGTAATAATAATAATAATAATAATAATAATAAAATAGGTTTTCCTGTTACATTCTTTCATAGCATCCTGTAGATTTCATTTACAATTACTGAACCTAATTACTCATTATGTTTTCTTTGTATGCTTATTTTTAATTGTTCATCTGCCTGGTAGATGATAAGCTTCAGAATTGTATCTATTTTGTACATTCTTGTATTCCTAGGCTCTGGAAGATAGTAGACCCTCAACAAATGTCTGTTGACTGATTGTTTTGTAAACTAGATAATGGAGCACTGCATTGTTGCTTGCATTCCATGCTCTGCATCATTACACAGTGCAGGGCACAGAATGCAAGCAAAAAGCATCATTATAAGAAAACATACAATTATAAGAAGATATCTAAATGTCACAGCTGCTTTATTTCTGTATTTTTAGTGCCACAAGAAGTTTGGTGTGAGGGGTAAAAGCAAAGGGCAATGTCATTTCCTGAGTGTTTTTGTGCTTGTGGCTATTAGTTGCTATAATCTTTTAAAACACATAGCACAGAAGATCTTTCATTTTCCTACTTTAAAAATAATGGCTATTGCTTTTTAGTTATTACAAAACATTCTGATTGCAGATTTTGAAAAATGCACAACAGTTTTCCACATGCCTCTTAGTTTCCTTTGTTAGTTCATGACCTTCCTCCCACCCTTTTCAGTATGGATTTAAGATTTTAGCTTTGGCTCTTTGGCTCTCTGCCCTTCTTGTTAGAACTCTTTCTTTAGCCATTATTACCCTTGCCCGTAGATTGTCTTTCAAATGTATGTTTTTAATCCTGATATTTCCTCTAGATTACAGACCCATGTATCCACCGTCAACATGACACATGACACTTTCATCTGGAGATCTCACCTGTGTCTAGAAATAAATTAATCATCAGTCTTCCAAACTCATTCCATGACTTCCGTTTCTTATGCCAGTGGCTGGCACAACCATTTGATTAGACATAGTTATTTAGTCCATAAATATAAACATCATCATGAACTTCTCTTTCCCCTCCCCATAACTTTGGTTAAATTCTGTAGTAATCTGTTTTCACACTGCTGATAAAGACATATCCAAGACTGGGTAATTCACAAAAGAAAGAAGTTGAATTGGACTTACAGTCCATGTGGCTGTGGAAGCCTCACGATCATGGCAGAAGGCAAGGAGGAGCAAGGCACATCTTACCTGGATGGCGGCAGGCAAAGAGAGCTTGTGCAGAGAGACTCCCATTTTTAAAACCATCGGATCTCGTGAGTCCCATTTACTATTACGAAAACAGCACGGTAAAAACCTGCCCCCATGATTCTATTGTCTCCCACCATGTTCCTCCCATAACACATGGGAATTATAGGCGCTAAAAGATGAGATTGGGGTGGGGACACAGAGCCAAATCATATCATTTTAGCCCTTCCCAAATCTCATAGCTTCACATTTCAAAACCAATCATGCCCTCCCAATAGTTCCCCAAGGTCTCAACTCATTTCAGCATTAACTCAAAAGTCCCACAGTCCAAAGTCTCATCTGAGACAAGGCAAATCTCTTCTGCCTATGAGCCTGTAAAATCAAAAGTGAGTTAGTTACTTCCTAGATACAATGGGGGTGCAGGCACTGTATAAATACAGCCATTCCAAATGGGAGAAATTGGCCAAAACAAAGGGACTACAGGCCCCATGCAAGTCCAAAATCCAACAGGGTAGTCAAATTTTAAAGCTCCAAAATGATCTCCTTTGACTCCATGTCTCACATCCAGGTCATGCTAATGCAAGAGGTGGGCTCCCATGGTCTTAGGCAGCTCCGCCCCTGTTGCTATTCAGGATAGAGCCTTCTTCCTGGCTGCTTTCATGGGCTGGTGTTGAGTGTCTGCAACTTTTTCAGGCACACAGTGCAAGCTGTTGGTGGATCTATCATTCTGGGGTCTGGAGGATGGTGGCCCTCTTCTCACAGCTCCACTAGGTGGTGCCCCAGTAGGGACTCTGTGTGGGGGCTCCAATCCTACATTTCTTTTTCACACTGCTCTAGCAGAGGTTCTCCATGAGGGCCCTACCCCTGCAGCAAACTTCTGCTTGGGCATACAGGCATTTCCATACATCTTTGAAATCTAGGTGGAGATTCTCAAGCACCAGTTCTTGATTTCTGTGCACTGGCAGGCTCAACACCATGTGTATGCCTCAGAGGCTTGGGGCTTGCATCCTCTGAAGCCACAGTCTACACTCTACATTGGCCCCTTTCAGCCATGGCAAAGGCAGCTGGGACACAGAGCCACAAGTCCCTAGGCTGCACACAGCAGGGAGACCCTGGGCCTGGCCCATGAAACAACTTTTTCATACTAGCCCTCTGGGCCTGTGATAAGAGGGGCTGCTGTGAAGACTTCTGACATGCTCTGGCAACATTTTTCCCATTGTCTTGGGGATTAACATTCAGCTCCTCGTTACTTATGCTAATTTCTGCAGCTGGTTTGGATTCTACTCAGAAAATGGAATTTTCTTTTCTATTGCATTGTCAGGCTGCAAATTTTCTGAACTTTTATGCTCTGCTTCCCTCATGAAACTGAATGCCTTTAACAGCACCCAAGTCACCTTTTGAATACTTTCCTGCTTATAAATTTCTTCCGCCAGATACCCTAAATCATCACTCTCAAGTTCAAAGTTCCATAAATCTCTAGGCCAGGGACAAAATGCCACCAGTCTCTTTGCTAAAACATAGCAAGAGTCACCTTTACTCCAGTTTCCAGCAAGTTCCTTATTTCCATCTGAGACCACTTCAGCCTGGATGTTGTTGTCCATATCACTATCAGCATTTTGGTCAGAGCCATTCAACAAATCTCTAGGAAGTTCCAAACTGTCCCACATTTTGCTGCTGCTTCTGAGCCCTCCAAACTGTTTCAGCCTCTGCCTGTTACCCAATTCCAAAGTTTCATTCACATTTTTGGGTATCTTTTCAGCAGTGCCCCACTCTACTGGTATCAATTTACTGTATTAGTCTGTTTTCACACTGCTGATAAAGATATACCTGAGACTGGGCAATTTACAAAAGACAGAGGTTTAATTGGACTTAACAGTTCCACATGGCTGGGGAAGCCTCACAATCATAGCAGAAGATAAGGAAGAGCAAGTCACATCCTACATGGATGGCAGCAGGCAAAGAGAATGTGTACAGAGAAACTGCCATTTTTAAAACCATCAGATCTCATCAGTCCCATTCACTAGCATGAGAACAGCATGGGAAAGACCTGTCCCCCGCCCGATTCAATCATCTCCCACCAGGTCCCTCCCACAACATGTGGGAATTATGGGAAGTGCAAGGTGAGATTTGGGTGGGAACACAAAGCCAAACTATATCAAATTATGTCACTTTTACCCACAAATATCATTTGTGTTCATGTATTTCTCCCCATCTCTATTGGCATTTCCTTATCCAAGATATAATTATCTCTCACCTAGAATACTGCTCCACTCCCCTGACTGGTCTCTTTGCATCATCCTTATTTCCTTCCCATCATTCTCCACACTGCAGCCAGACTAGTCTTTGAAAAAAATACATTTTTTTTTCATGCTTAGAACTCTTCAGTGGCTTCCCACTGATGTCACAGTAAAGATAAAAATTCTAGCCTACAAGGCCCCACATAAAGTCTTCTTACTATTGTTCCTCCCTTTTCTCTTCTACTCTCATTTTGGTTCTTTTTGTTCTTTTCAATTATGCTAGACTTTTATCAGATCCTTTAATATGCATACTTTCTCCTTCCTCGTAGGCTTCACATGTGCTGTTCCCTCTGCCTTGAACACTCATCCTTCTAACCTTTTACCTATTTAACTCCTGCCTGTCTTTCCACACTTACTACAAGCATTCCTTGACTCAAAAAGTCAAGTTTTCTTGCTTTACACATTTGTAGCACTTAAAGCCTCTTTTTAAATGACACCTCAACACAACTTTAATTCAACAATTTACTGTGTAAATAGTTGGTTATGTCCTTCTCTTAAGCTCCATGAGAGCAGAGCCTGTGTCTCTCTTATTTCTTACTAACTCTGGTGACTAGCACAGTGTTTTTAAGAACGTAGGTACTCTGTAAATATTTTTGGATTAAAAGAATCTTTGAAAGGTTTGCTGGTGCACCTCTGCCTTCACAAGAGGAATATATATGTATTATATATGTGTGTGTGGGTGTGTGTGTGTGTATGTGGATAGGTATGTATGTATATATGTGTATATATAAAGCTCAAGGTGTTATAACAATTCAAATTTGATCTTGACCAAGTCAATGGTCAGCAAGAATATGATTTAAGAAGGATTAGTTGAGATCAAGGACAATTAGGTATAACATGGACATTTTGAGCACAGGATGTTTTTGGCAACTCTATGAGTTTAGGTTAAATGCAAGCAGGGTGAGAGAGTAATGACTCAAGATCTAGCTCTGGAAGAAAATAAACTGATAGAAAAATGGTGAAAAAATTAGGGTTCCCTTTCATTTGCTGGGCTCCATTGTCCATATACAAAATGGGTAGTATTAGAGATTGAACATAAGGAATACAGTAAGAAAACAGAGAAGGGAAGAAAAGCAAGACTAGCCACATATGGTGGAAAGCTAGGGAGAATATAGCTTTCACTTCATGTGGACTGCCTGGGATTCTATCCCTAGCCATATGGTTGTTTGGCATAGAGGAACAGAGTATTCTCAGAATTATCAGTGATTTCTTAAAACTGTGCCATTGGACCTAGTTAACATTAGCCCGAAGACTTGGCTAGGGTGAGATTTGTGGATAACAGATCTATTGTGGGCTATTCTGTGGAGGTCAGGACATGCAGAAAGTGTCTATAGTAGAGAAAAAGGAAGTTGTACAACCTGAAAATTGTGTAATCCTGTTAGCAAATATTTATTGAGTACCTCATATGTGCAAAGTACTAGTGATTCAGTAAAATTCTAGACAGTCATAAATAAATATATGAGATCTCAGATAATAGAAAAACTGATATCAAATCTTGTAAATAATATAATACTGCAAATTCACAAATTAATTTTATTTATAACAAGGATACTAGCAAAAACTTTCTTATGCTGGCCCTGTGGTTGGCCCAAGAATTATAGATGTAGATGGTGATTTGTAAGACAGGAAGAAGAAGACAGAATAGCAAACTCTAAAATGTGCTTGTTTATGGATATGTTAAGTATTTGCATTATTAATATAGAAGGGTCCCTTATCTTTGAGGGATATATTCCAAGACTCCAAGTGGATGCCTGAAATCATAGCAAGTACCAAAACCTATATATACTCTATTTTTTCTATATACACTTATGATAAAGTTTAATTCATAAATCAGGCACAGTAAGAGATTAACAATAATAATTAAATAGGACAATTATAATAACATAGCATAATAAAAATTATGTGAATATGGCCTCTCTTCCTCAAAATATCATATTGTACTATACTCACCCTTCTTGTGATGATGTGAGATAATAAAATGGTTACATGATCACATAAAATGAGGCAAAGGATGTTGGTATTGTGATATAGCAGCAGGCTATACTATTGACCTTCTGATAGTATGTCAGAGGGAAGATCATCTGCTTTGGGTGATCCTGGATCATTGAGCCATGGCAGTATCAATGACTGGATGTCAGGAGCGCATGATGATGATGACTAATGCGTGAGTTGTGTAGATAGCATGGAGATGCTGGACAAAGGGATGATTCACGTTCTGGGCAGGAAGGAGCAGGGCAGCATGAGGTTTTATCATGTGACTCAGGACAGTATACAATTTAAACAGATGACTTGTTTATTTCTGAAATTTTCTATTTAATATTTTTTAAACTCAGCTAATGACATGTAACTGAAACTACAGAAAGCAAAACCGTGCATGAGAGAAGACTGCTATATGCATGTTGATACCAGAGAAGAAAGTTTGGAAAGACACCTCCTGTTCATGGTCTGCCTGATGGAGTCCTCTATTGTAGTTATAGGAAAGAAATTTTACTCCAAATGCAAATTTTATTTCATAAAGTGTAGCTGCCTGGTCTGTTGTATTCAGAAGGATTCTGAGGTTGGATCTAGGCTCAATGCTTAGAGTGATATGATTAAAATATTTGAAATGGGCCCAGGATGTAGTTATGGAAGCACTTGGTCACAAATTGTTCCTCTTTGTTCTATGTTGTGATGGAACTTATGTTCCCCTACAAAATCATTGAAATGCATTCTTTTATTTATTCAACAACAACATTTATTGAATACTTAGATGTGCCCGGCACTGTGCTATACACTGGAGATACAAAGATTAAAAAAGATATAGTCCTTGCACTTAAAGACGATTAGAAATAACAATGTTATTATATTTCAGAAAATAATACTATGTCTCTGCATGAATGGTATTGTGAAGTGCTGTATTTTCTTCCTGTTTTTTCCTCATCAAATTCTTCTAAGTAAAATCTGCTTGGTTTAATTAGATACTAAAGGTAGGCTGAAAACTGTCATTCTCAACTCATTTGGAGTTCAAGATGAAAGGTCTTACAAAATTTATAAATCATAGTGAATTGTCATTCAACAGAGAACATTGTTATCTATGGATATGGGCTACACAGAACTAACAGTTGTATTCTGGCACATATTTTAAACCTCCATGGCAAAACAACAACAACAAAATATCATTGTGCCGTGACAGCTGTTAAGAATAAAGATGGAAAAATTATTCCAGAAAACAGAAGTCCTTTTAAAAGTGTATCTGTACATATAGAAAAATCTGTCTATATATGTATTCTCCTCTCCTTCTATTACCATTATCCCCAACCCCTGATCCAGGCATACTAGAGTTTATTTTTCATTGAGGATCATGGTTTTGTTCTCTCTGTACGTGGTGATTTGGCTCTGTTATGGGTCGATGATTGTGAAATAAAGAATCCCTCAATTTCCCCTTTTGTGGCTATTTATTCCTTTCCCTATCTCCAATATATCAGATAGTTGGTACTTCATGCTCTTTCAACGTGCACACTATTTCTTCTCTTTGTATACTATCTGGACTGAAGTATTAATATTGTTTTGCTTCTGACCTTTAGAGGCAGAAACATAATTATGCATTCTTCAAAGGCAGGTGAAAGTATGTGAAGGTTACATAACCTTCAGATGTCTCTTGAAGGTTGGAGAATTGACTAGTACATTGACAATAGACAAATTTGCATAGCCTACTTCATGGGGCATATTTAGCTTTTCCTGCCTCATTGGACTTGAGACCCCCTCTTCCTTCTCAACTCTCTGAATATGCTCAAATTGATACATTGAAATGAGTAGGGAATGCTGAATACCATTTTTTATCTAATCTGCTCTCCAGTCCCATGGACCTAGATAAAACTCTGACATTGACTATGCTTCTAGCATTGAAAAATGCGCTACATCATTATGCCAGTAGTCCAGTTTGAATCCCCAAAGCTGCTAACTTCCACACTATACTTCGATCATCACATCTTTATTTTTCCCCATGTCTTACTATGATTACACCCCATGCACTATCACTACCTCAAGAAATATGACAAAATTCTCGTTCTCACTGGACTGCAAACTATTCAAGGGCAGAGACAGGGTCTCACTATTTCTTTGTGGCCCTAGTGTCACACTGTTAGCACAGAGCAGTTCCTCAAGAAATTTTGGGTGAATGAAGGAAAACAATACAAATCTATTTTCATTTAAAATGTAAATACATGTTATAAGCACTATGTCTACAGACTCCCTCCCCCAAAACAAAGCAAAAAATCAGTGATACCAGTTTCTCACCAACTATTGAGAACCGTTTTGAAGCTTGTGACTCTCTCTATATGTGGCCATTAGATTCTATCTTCCACCCAATTTCTACCTTTCCTTTTCTCAGCTCACCTGCCACATGCCATTATGGCATATTACAGAGGCTGATAAGGAAAGAGGCCTCACCTTTCTTTATTCAAAAGGCAGTTCTAATTCTGGACAAAGGATATGATCTCCTAGAAACATGAGTTTATTTAAGATGACTTCATTTGAGTTGATATCACATGAGTCTTCTTCATTCAATGAACCCTTAGTCTTTTGTTGGGCATAGAAATTGGCTTTTATTTTTCTTAAATCACAGACGAAAAGATGTGATAATATATGTTGGAATCCATGACTTGCCTTATAAAAAGGCATGGCAGGTAATTAATTGCATGAAGAATTCAGAGATGGCATAATTATGGCCAAGTCTATATTTTTCTTTACCTCCCTTGCCTGCCACCATGTGATGCCACAATTTCTGTAAGAAATTTGTGCTTTATGTTTCTCTCCTTTGGGACGTCTTTTACAACGTAGTTTATACAAATATGGGCAATTTCACTCTGAAATGTGTAACATATATAACATATACTGTTTCTACAATTCACATGATAGTATTAAAGGCATCTGGTAAGAGGATTTAAAAGTAAGACACATTATATCTGAATTATTGGAATAAGAATAGGCTAATTTTGAGAGCATTGAGAGGGAGGAACAGGTGAAAAATGTGAGCTGAGGAATGCTGGAAAATATATGCTTGTGTGTATTGTAAGTATATATATATGTATGTATGTCATGTATGATGTTAATTGAAGTGGCAAAAGCTACTAGACAATCAAGAGAATAAACTCTGAAACAAGCTTGGGCCAAAGTTGCCTGGGGCATGATTCTTAAAGAGGCACTGGGAGACTCCTGCCCTAATAATTATCAATGACCGTCTATAGTAGTATTGTGTTTTGGGAAGTGATTCCATTGGGTATATTTGGAGGTGCACATGTTTGTTTCATAGTTCAGGCTATTCCCTGAAATATCAATAATTTAAAAAATAGTTATTTTAAATTACTTTAAATAATAAATAATTAAGCTACATTTGTATTATTTTCATTTATTCAGCCTAAATTCTAAATATTATTCTCTTTACCTACTATCTGGACGGAAGTATTGTAGGGCCATTTTCTGGCCCTTTTTCTGTTGCCTTTCTCTCTTTTTGAACGCTCACTCTGTTATAACAGGGTGGCACTAGAAACAATAAGATGGTATCTCTTCTGAATCAATCACCTGTCTTTTAAAAAAAATTTAGATTCAAGGAGTACATGTGCAGGTTTGTTACATGGATATATTGACTAATAGGGGTTCGGACCTCTATTGAACTCATTGCCCAATACATTCTGGGGGTGTAGTCACCCAGAAAACAGGTACCCAGTTATATATTCTGGGTACTAAAAAATGGGCTATGTGAGAAGGACTCACGGACTTCCTGTAGTGAACATACGACCCAATAGGTTATTTATCAAACCTTGCCCCGTCTTTTAGAGTCTCTGGTGTCTATTGTTCTCATCTTTATGTCCATGTGGACTCACTGTTAAGCGTTCATTTATAAGCGAAGAAGTAGGTATTTTCTGCGTTAATTCACTTAGGATAATGGCCTTCAGCTGCATCCATGTTGCTGCAAAGGACGTGATTTCATTCTTTCTTATGGATGCGTAGTTGAATCAATCACCTTTTATTTTCATCCACCTATTTTATTTTCATATAGCACCATCCTTCCAAGTTTCTCTGGTCTGTAAGGAAAGGCATTAACATTCACCAAGTACCTTTTAAGTGATAGTACCTATGTAGTGAACGTTATTTTTTTTTTATTTTTTTAAATTTTTATTATACTTTAAGTTCTAGGGTACATGTGCATAACGTGCAGGTTTGTTACATATGTATACTTGTGCCATGTTGGTGTGCTGCACCCAT
>NW_012114688.1:10129141-10150098 GCF_000951035.1 Colobus angolensis palliatus | reverse complement strand
TTGTCTTTGGTTCTGTTTACATGCTGGATTACGTTTTTTTATTATTATACTTTAAGTTCTGGGATACATGTGCAAAACGTGCAGGTTTGTTACATAGGTATACATATGCCATGGTGGTTTGCTGCACCCATCAACCCTTCATCTATATTAGGTATTTCTCCTAATACTATCCCTCCCATAGCCCCTCAGTCCCTGACAGGCCCCAGTGTGTGATGTTCCCCTCCCTGTGTCCATGTGTTCTCACTGTTCAACTCCCACTTATGAGTGAGAGCATGTGGTGTTTGGTTTTCTGTTCCTGTGTTAGTTTGCTGAGAATGATGATTTCCAGCTTCATCCATGTCCCTGCAAAAGACATGAACTCATCCTTTTTTATGACTGCATAGTATTCTGTGGTATATATGTGCCACATTTTCTTTATCTAGTCTATCATTGATGGGCATTTGGTTGGTTCCAAGTCTTTGCTGTTGTGAATAGTGCTGCAATAAACATATGTGCATGTTTCTTTATAGTAGAATGATTTATAATCCTTTGGGTATATACCCAGTAATGGAATTGCTGGGTCAAATGTTATTTCTAGTTCTAGATCATTGAGGAATCGCCACACTATCTTCCACAATGGTTGAACTAATTTACACTCCCACCAACAGTGAAAAAACATTCCTATTTCTCCATATCCTCTCCAGCATCTGTTGCTTCCTGACTTTTTAATGATCGCCATTCTAGCTGGTGTGAAATTGTAGCTCATTGTGGTTTTAATTTGTATTTCTCTAATGAGCAGTGATGATGAGCTTTTTGTCATATGTTTGTAGGCCACATAAATGTCTTCTTTTGAGAAGTGTCTGTTCATATCCTTCACCCACATTTTGATGTGGTTATTTGTTGTTTTTCTTGTAAATTTATTTCAGTTCTTTGTAGATTCTGGATATTAGCCCTTTGTCAGATGGATAGATTGCAAAAATTTTCTCCCATACTGTAGGTTGCATGTTCACTCTGATGATAGTTTCTTTTGCTGTACAGAAACTCTTTAGTTTAATTAGATCCCATTTGTCAATTTTGGCTTTTATTGGCGTTACTTTTGGTGTTTTAGCTTTGCCTATGCCTATGTCCTGAATGGTGTTGCGTAGGTTTTCGTCTAGGATTTTTATGGTCTTAGGTATTATGTTTAAGACTTTAATCCATCTTGAGTTAATTTTTGTATAAGGTATAAGGAAGGAGTCAAATTTCACTTTTCTGCATATGGCTAGCCAGTTTTCTCAACACAATTTATTAAATAGGGAATCCTTTCCCCATTTCTTGTTTTTGTCAGGTTTGTCAAAGATCAGATGGTTGTAGATGTGTGTCATTATTTCTGAGAACCCTGTTCTGTTCCATTGGTCTATATCTCTGTTTTGGTACCAGTACCGTGTTGTTTTGGTTATTGTAGCCTTGTAGCATAGTTTGAAGTCAGGTAGCATGATGCCTCTAGCTTTGTTCTTTTTGCTTAGGATTGTCTTGGCTCTGTGGGCTCTTTTGGTTCCATATGAAATTTAAGTTAGTTTTTCCTAATTCTTTGAAGAAAGTCAGTGGTAGCTTGATGGGAATGGGCATTGAATTTATAAATTACTTTGGGCAGTATGGCCATTTTCATGATATTGATTCTTCCTATCCATGAGCATGGAATGTTTTTCCATTTGTTTGTGTCCTCTCTTATTTCCTTGAGCAGTGGTTTGTAGTTCTCTTTGAAGAGATCTTTCACATCCTTTGTAAGTTGAATTCCTAGTTATTTTATTCTCTTAGTAACAATTGTGAATTGGAGTTAACTCACGATTGGGCTCTCTGTCTGTTATTGGTGTATAGGAATGCTTGTGATTTTTGCACATTGATTTTGTATCCTGAGATTTTGCCGAAGTTGCTTACCAGCTGAAGGAGATTTTGGGCTGAGGCGATAGGGTTTTCTAATTATACAATCATGTCATCTGCAAACGGGGACAATTTGACTTCTTCTCTTCCTATTTGAATACCCTTTATTTCTTTCTCTTGCCTGATTGCCCTGGTCAGAACTTCCAACACTATGTTGAATAGGAGTGGTGAGAGAGAGAGGGCATCCTTGTCTTGTGCCAGTTTTCAGAGGGAATGCTTCCAGTTTTTGCCCATTCAGTATGATATTGCCTGTGGGTTTGTCATAAATAGCTCTTATTTTGAGATATGTTCCATCAATACCTAGTTTATTGAGAGTTTTTAGCATGAAGGGCTGTTGAATTTTGTTGAAAGCGTTTTCTGCATCTATTGAGATAATCATGTGGTTTTTGTCTTTGGTTCTATTTATGTGGTGGATTACGTTTATTGATTTGCATATGTTGAACCAGCCTTGCATCCCAGGGATAAAGCTGACTTGATCGTGCTGGATAAGCTTTTTGATGTGCTGATGGATTTGGTTTGCCAGTATTTTATTGAGGATTTTCATATTGATGCTTATCAGGGATACTGGCCTCAAATTTTCTTTTTTTGTTGTGTCACTGCCAGGTTTTAGTATCAGGGTGATACTGGTCTCATAAAATAAGTTACAGAGGATTCCCTCTATTTCTATCATTTGGAATAGTTTCAGAAGGAATGGTACCAGCTCCTCTTTGCACCTCTGGTAGAATTTGGCTGTGAATCTATCTGGTATTGGGCTTTTTTTTTGGTTGGTAGGCTATTAATTATTGCCTCAACTTAAGAACTTGTTATTGGTCTATACAGGGACTTAACTTCTTCCTGGTTTAGTCTTGGGAGAGTGTATGTGTTCAGGAATTTATCCATTTCTTCTAGATTTTCTAGTTTATTTGTGTGGAGGTGTTTACAGTATTCTCTAATGATAGTTTGTATTTCTGTGGAATTGGTGGTGATATCCCCTCTATCATTTTTTATTGCATCTATTGCATTGTCTTTTCTTTTTTTCTTTATTAGTCTAGCTAGCAGTGTATCTATTTTGCTGATCTTTTCAAAAAAGCAGCTCCTGGATGCACTGATTTTTTAAAGGGTTTTTTTGGTGTTTTTGTTTTTTGTTTTTTTGTCTCTATCGCCTTCAGTTCTGCTCTGATCTTAGTTATTTCTTGCCTTCTGCTAGCTTTTGAATTTGTTAGCCCTTGCTTCTCTAGTTCTTTTAATGGTGACGTTAGGATGTTGATTTTAGATCTTTCCTGCTTTCTTCTGTGGGCATTTGGTGCAATAATTTCCCTCTAAACACAGCTTTAGCTGTGTGCCACAGATTTTGGTACATTGTGTCTTTGTTCTCATTGGTTTCAAAAAACTTTATTATTTCTGCCTTAATTTTGCTATTTACCCAGTAGTCATTCAGGAGCAAGTTGTTCAGTTTTCATGTAGTTGTGTGGTTTTGAGTGAGTTTCTTAATCCTGAGTTCTATTTTGATTGCACTGTGGTCTGAGAGACTATTTGTTATGATTTCCATTCTTTTGCATTTGCTGAGGAGTGAATTACTTCCAATTATGTGGTCAATTTAGAATAAGTGCAATGTAGTGCTTAGAAGAATGTATATTCTGTTGATTTTAGGTGGAGAGTTCTACAGACGTCTTTTAGGTCCATTTGGTGCAGAGCTGAGTTCAAGTCCTGAATATCATTGTTAATTTTCTGTCTTGTTGATCTGTTTAATATTGACAGTGGGGTGTTAAAGTCTCTCACTATTATTGTGTGGGGGTCTAACCAGCAGAGGCTGCAGAACAGCAAAGATTGCTGCCTGTTTCTTCCTCTGGAAGCATCATCCCAGAGGGGCACCCGCCAGATGCCAGCCGGAGCTCTTCTCTATTAGTTGCCTGTTGACCCCTGCTGGGAGATATCTCCCAGTCCGGAGGCACGGGGTTCGGGGGCCCACTTGAGCAGGCAGTCTGTCCCTTAGCAGAGATTGAGTGCTGTGCTGAGAGATTTCCTGCTCCCTTCAGAGTCAGCAGGCAGGAACGTTTAAGTCTGTTGAAGCTGCACCCGCAGCTGCCTCTTCTCCCAGGTGCTCTATCCCAGGGAGATGGGCATTTTATCTCTCAGCCCCTGACTGGGGCTGCTGCCTTTCTTTCAGAGATGCCCTGCCCAGAGAGTTGGAATCTAGAGAGGCAGTCCGGCTACAGTGGCTGTGCAGCACTGTGGTGGGCTCTGCCCTGTTCGAACTTCTCGATAGCTTTGTTTACACTGTAAGGGGAAAACTGCCTTCTGAACCCTCAGTAATGGTAGACGTCCTTCCCTCCATCAAGCTCGAGTGCCCCAGGTTGACATCAGACTGCTGTGCTGTCAGCGAGAATTTCAAGCTAGTGGATCTTAGTTTGCTGGGCTCTATGTGTGTGGGATCCACTGAGCTAGACAACTTGGCTCCCTGGCTTTAGCCCCCTTCCCAGGGGAGTGAATGGTTCTATCCTACTGGCATTCCAGGTGCCACTGGGGTATGAAAAAAAAAACTCCTGCAAGCAAGCTGGGTGTCTGCCCCAACAGCTGCCTAGTTTTCTGCTTGAAACCCAGGGCCCTGGTGGTGTAGGCACCTGAGGGAATCTCCTAATCTGTGGGTTGTGAAGACCACGGGAAAAATGTACTATTTGGGCCAGAATGCACCATTCCTCATGGCACAGTCCCTCATGGCTTCTCTCAGGTAGGGGAGGGAGTTCCCCAACCTCTTGTGCTTCCCGGGTGAGGTGACGCCCCACCCTGCTTCAGCTCATCCTCCGTGGGCTACACCCACTGTCTAACCAGTCTCATTGAGATGAGCAGGGTACCTCAGTTTGAAATGCAGAAATCACCTGCCTTCCGCGTTGATCTTGCTGGGAGCCACAGACCAGAGCTGTTTCTGTTGGGCCATCTTGCCAGCCACCTCTTGTAGTGAACATTTCAAATGTCATCTGTTTCTTAAAACAACCCCATGAAAAAGCTCCATCCCATTTTACAGAGGAGGAGACAAACTCAGGATCCTTCTTTGCCCCAAAACCATAGTGAGTGAGAGGCAGTATTGGGCCAGGCCTCTTGGACTCCCCTGTGACTGTACAGAAGACAGAACATTATCTCATCTGCCAAAATGTATTTTTTTCAGGCTATGAGTTTTCGAATCTTATACATTTCAAAACACACACACACACTATTTCTAACTACCAAAATGTTGTGTTCAGCTTCCTCTCCCCTGTAACCATTCTGCAGCTTTATGATTTTGTAGACTTTGGTCGTCTTAACTATCAACTTTCTTCTCTCTTGGTGAGGTGCTTCATGTGTGGGTCACACTTTTTAGCCCTTTCTCGGTTGCCCTTCTCTGGGCCGTCTCTAACTCCGCTACATTTTGCTTGCAATTTTGTCTGCTAGAATTGTAAAACAGGTTACTGATGCAAAGGATAATGAGTTTTGTGTTGTTTCTAGTGCCCAACCATGATGCCCAGAATACTGTTATTTTTTGGACTCAGCAGTAAGTTTTTTTTTGAGACCACAGAAGGTTACAGGTGATACTCAGCAACCTCAGGTCCGTCTCAAACCTCAGTGCTACAGTATACATGTTTACAAGGGCATCTAGGTGGGGAGCAGCTGGGGTCTTCTATATGACAGTCAAATGTGTTTATTCTCCTTCCCATCCCACTTTTCTAGCCCCAGCTCACACCACAGCCCCTTGCCCAGTGTCCTCCAGCCTCATGTTGGCCTTGTTTCAGTTCCTCATAGCTGTCAAGCTCCTTACCATCGTAGGATCTCTGCCCATGCTTGCCCTTTGCTGAGGCTGCCAACCATCATACAAACTCTTACTCATTCTTTAAATTCCAGATTAAATGTTGTCTTCACACCTTGTATTTATTCTTCATAGCACCTATCATGTCATATTTGCAAGCAAATAATGATTGGTATGCTGATTTGCCTAAGATCTATCATCCTGATGCATTATGAAAAACTCCATGAGGACAGAGATTCTCTTGTTCACCTATGTAGTTCCAGTGCCCAGCATAGTATTTGATATCCAGTTAGAGGTCAGTGAATGTTTGCTAAGTGAGTGAATAAATTAAAGGAAGGAAATAATAAGCTTCTGGACATGGTTATCCTCTTACCCTGGTTCCATTTCTTGCCCTAAGTAGTGAGTTTATAACCAGCCTCTTTCTCAAATGATGCAGACTTGGCATCAGCTCTGTCTTGGGCTTCCAGGCTTTAGGGCTCTATAGCAAAAGCCAGTGAGTAGAATGAGGAGGGAAGCCAGGACAGAGTAGGAAATGAAGCCAGCTTCAGAGGCTCACCTTATGAGAGCAGTTGTCTTGTCCATTGCAGTATAATAGGCATGCCAAGATCAGGCGTAGTTTGGACAGACAACAGCGATCAAAAAGAATCCAATTTGGCAGGCAGGGCACAGTAGTGGCAGTCCTTGCCATGAGAAGATGCTGGAAATTCACATAAATGGCAGCATCATGGCTCTGAGCCTTCTCTCTACTCACAGACATAGTCAAGTCAGAGAGTTGGAGTTCTAAGAGTGGGATTCAATCCTCGGGGCTGGCAGAAGCGAGGTAGGACCTCAGGCCAAAGCCAAGCAGGTGGGCTCAGGAAAGGGGAATGGAGCCCTGGGCAAAGCAACTAAAGCAGAAGCCCAGACTTTCACACTGATGAGCCTAACACAGGCGGTGAGGGAAAGCTGTTGACAGTGACAAAAATGCTAGAGCAACTCAAATGTTAAATGAGCGCAGGGACTCATCCCTGACACCTGAAGCTCAATGAACGAACAGAAGTAAAGGTCATACTTAAAAATGCGTAACCTTCGAGTTTAATTCCTGAAGATTCTACCTACATCAGTTATGTATTCTGAGTACCAAAAATTAGACTCTGTGAGAAGGACCCATGCACTTCCATTTCAAAATAATTATTTTTAATTAAAATAATTTTTATTACTCTAAGAGTAGGTTTTATAAAATTACAGATCCCAGGGTACATGTGCAGGTTTGTTATGTGAGTATATTGCATAATGCTGGGGTTTGGACTTTCATGGAACCCATCACCCAAATATAGTGAACAAAGTACCTAATATGTTGTTTTTCAACTCTTATATCCCCATCCTTTCCTCAATTATTTCACAATAATGAGATTTTGCTTTTACATGCTTTTTGCTACCTGCTTTTTTTCTGTTAAGAGTTTCCATCTTTCCAGTACAACAAATGTTAAATTTAGCTAATATTCATTCTATATTCAGATTGCCCTAATTGTCCCCCAACACTGTATTTACCACATTCTGTCCAAATCAGGGTCTAATCCAGGGCCAGACCTTGCATCTGGTGGCTATGTCCCTGAAGTCTCTTCTGATTAGCACCCTCCCTTTGCCTCTGACACTGACCTATTGCCCTGGAGAATATCTCACTTTCTGGATTTGTTTAGTTCTTTTCCAGTGATTTCATTTAGTTTATTTATCTTCTTTATTTCCTGTGTGTAGGTTAGATCAAATCTAAATCATTGGTGGTGTCTCCTGTTGGATATTTTGAGGCAGATTCCATGCTAGCTAGGTATGCTGTACAAACTCTATTGCCTCACATCAGGAGAAACAACATCTGGTTGACCCATCGTTAGTGATGCTGTGCTTGATTATGGCTCTAGGGTCTTGCTTCTTTTTAATAAAGTCTCAGGATGACACAACAGGAGCATGACTCACATCAATGAGTTCCACTCATTGCTACCCCCTCCCCCACCTCCATCTCCTACCAGTTCTCCTTCCCCTGAACAGACCTTTCAAGCAAGAAAGACAAAAGGAAATGAAGTGTGGTAAAAGGCCCAGCAATAAAACTGGAAAGTGTGACTCTTTTGGCTCTTAGTCTGAAACTTCATTCTAAATTTACTGTACTAGATATAAGCAGGCAGGGTGCATGTCCAAGAACTTCTCTCACACTAGATTCCAGTCTTCCCAGCTGTTGCCAAGGTCAAAATAGAATGGCTTTGGCATCTTATGCAGACACCAGAAGGCAGCCTACATAAGATACGAATGTTCTCCTAAACAACTTTTGAAAAAGACATAAGCTGATACAGAAAGCAGGCTCAACCATCTTGTAAACTGATCACGCCAAAATATGAATTTTTTTTTTGATTCATTATACAAAATTGAGAAAGAGGAGTCAAAACTATACTGTATGGAATTTAGCCTGGGAGATGGAGACCATCTAGATCCTGCTTTCTTTCTTTGCTTTGTTTGACAAGGTATAACGCTGGTCAAATATTTTCACCATCCTAGTTTCAGTTTTCTCATCTGTAAAATGGGGTATATGATACAGTATATGGTTGTCAAGAGGATTTAACTACATCTGTGAAGCATCTACATTATAGTAACTACCAGTTCCCTTCTCCTCTCCTCAGCAGGGACTGAGATTACTGACATGCTTCCTGCCATACCCAACACTGATTCCAAGTGGGACTGGGTCTGCAGGTGGAATTTACTAGTTTATGTAACTGAGGGGGCTGGAGAAAATTGGAATAGAGGGCTGGAGGCAGAGGCTGACCACTGTTATTATATAAGCTAAAATGTGATTAGAAGTGTATGATACAAAAAGCTATGACATGTAACCTTTTAAGATAACCATGAACCTAGAATTTTGTTGTTTTTTAAAAATGTGTTTGGGACATTAAAGGCAAAATCAGTCATTTAGGGCCCAGGAACAGGAAAAAGGTAGTCTGTATTACATCTTGTCATTTTATTTATTTTATTCTACCTCTCAGGTGCCAATCCTTGCATGTACATACTATTTTAATAAAATCAGCAAGAGATGGCCATTTTATGATATTTTGGGCACTTCATTTAGCTTTTTAAATGGTAAGTCTGAAACCTGTATGTCCCTAATAATGCTTACCATCCTAATGAATGTGGATCAGCATTGCTAGTTTCAAGGTGTGTGTGTGGTGGTGGGCAATATCCTGAAAACGTATGAGTAATCTTTATTTTTCTTATACATTTGATATTACTGGAGGCTAGTAGTTGTACTGATTACAAATGAACTCTGGGGCACACAGACCTAAGTGTGAATTCCAGGTTCCCCACTTACTAGCAGTGTGACTTTAAACAAACATTAGACCCAAAAGTTCACGTTGCCTCTGGGAACCTCGGATTCTTATTTTTAGAAGTGAACTGATTATTGTAACTACTGCAAGGCTGGTTTTGAATATTAAATGAGATAACATAAATGAAACATGGCACCTGGTGCATAGTAAGTGTTCAAATGTTGGTTGCTATTTTAATTATCGTTATTATTATTTTTCCCAAGGGAACACAATTTACAAATGTTTGCTTTCCCTGGAATCTTTACCCCAACTCTGACTCTCAATGATTTGCTACTGTTAGTCCGACTGATGAAAAATCAGTGGGGAGACCAAGCATTGTAATTTCTGCCCATGAAGTCTATAGAGGGAATTCTATTCAATAGCTCTAATTAATGTTGGCAAGTCTGATAAAGCACCAGAGAATGGGGTGTTCATAGAAAGCATTAGTGTTTTTATTTAACATATGTGACACTTGAAGCGTTAGGATGCTGTTATTGTTCATTATGGCATGTGCCACCTCCCCATTCCCCAAACTTACCATAATTTGTACCTTCCAAATTGAATAGCGTCATTCATAGTAATCACATGGGAGTTTCTGTTAAAGCTGAAGGCCACACGTAGTGTGATTAAAGTGGGACCGCTGAATTCAAAATTTATCTCTTTTCCCTAGTCTACACTGGCTATTCTGCATGTAATAAAAGGTATTTAATGCATATTAAGTTTTTCAAGACTAATGTGTCTTCTGAAGTTTAAAGCAGGAACAGAAAATGAGAGTAAACAAAATGCCTCATTTCTTGGTAATGAATTTTTCAAGTCTCTACATATCATCTACATTGTACAAGTCATAGATGCAAATGGAAGAATTAACAGCTTTATTTCATCATCCCCAAACCTCTTACCTCCAGCACCTTCATGAATTATTTTTTTGGTAACTTCTTAAGAATAAATGCTTATTATTGGTGGCTTTGTGTATAAATAATTAGTTCAACCTGTCCAACTGCCTTATGTTATTCTGTGTATTAGTCTAAAAACTAAGATTTTTTAGGATAGGGAGAGATGTGTATACAGCCTCAGAGTCATCAACCCCTACAAATATTTTTTTTTTTTGCCTTTTGTGCTTTTTCCTAGAAAAACCAGCAGATACTCCCTCTGAGGAAAAGGACTTTGGTAAGTCACAGTCTGAGTATTAAGTGCTAAGAATCTTTCATGACAGTCTATCCATTGAGAAATATGTGATTCTTTTAAAATCTAGGAATAGCTAAATATTTGGTTGGTAAAGAATAATTGCTGAGTGAAGCTTTTTTTGGATTCTTCTTTCAACTGTCTGATTTCTCCTTCCTGAAAGGGTTCCCTCTTTTTGGAGCTGTAAATGAATTTCCCAGGAAACACATCATGCAGCTACTGATGCTTTATCACCCCAGCTCACCTGACACATCTTGTTTTCTTTCCCTCCTTTCAACTCAGTTTGTGACTTTGACATGTGAGTCTTGTTCACATCTCTCTTTCCAATAAAGACCTTCACTCTCCAGCTTTCATGACACTCTGAGTATATTATTTAGTCTTCTTTTTCTGACAGCCACCTCTCTCCTTAGTCAGCCCCATAGAGTTGAGCCTTGCTACTCAAACTGTGGTCTGTAGACCAGCAGCATGAGTAGGACCTGGGAGTTGGAAATTCAGCATCTCAAGTCCCATCCCAGACTTATTGAATCAGAATCTGCACCTTCAGAAGATTCTCAGGTGATTCATGTGCAAATAAAAATTTCAGCAGCACTGGCTTCAAGAATTTCTCTTCCTTTGTGCAATCTCATTGCCCCTGAGATACACAAATAAGTACTTTTATGCTTTGACTTCCAACATTACTTGGATTCCCAATCTTCAAATAAAAGATTATTATATATGTGGTGAGAATGTTAGAAGTCCATTCTATTAGCAATTTTAAAATCTGCAATACATTATTATTAACTGTGATCACCACAGCAAGGTGATGGATATGTTAATTTAACTTCATCTTTTTACGATGTATACATAGAGCAAAGCATTACATTGCACCCCATAAATATACACAGTTATTGTGTATATTAATTAATTAATTAAAGTAATTTGTCAAATAAATAAATGTATAAGAAAATCAAGTCTTTTTTGTGCCATCAGAAGTCTGAATTATTCTGCCTCAAAATGTATCATGATTCAAAATAATGTTTTTTTGCTCAATATGATCTGACTTATGTTTTTATTCATATACCTTGTCTTCTCACTTAGAATAAAGTAATTAGGCCTAAAATAAACCCTCATCTTTCTGACAAGGTTTTTGAGATAAATGAGCCAATGAGGAGAAAAACACTCCACTTCTGATATAAAGTAGCCTAAGGAAAGAAGTACCACTGAGTGCTGCTTCTGCTTGAATGGACAAAAGTAAAAGAAAGAGGAAAAGTTCAACATATGATATTGTACTACGCCACTTCCATTCTCCCAGAGAAGGTACTAATGGGATAACTCTGCTGAGTCATGACCCAGGAGGAACCGTTGGTTTTGCATCCACTAAAAGTGCATCTCAGCAGAGGGAAACACTCCCAGATCCTAAGATCTGGGGTGCACTCAGTAGTCAGGAAGTGGATAACCAGGCCTTGCATTTCAATTGGGTGGATGATGCCATTTTTATCTTTTCTTTTTGGTTCATTCATTCCACATTTATACTTCTTTTTAAGAGCCTGGTATTAAAGAAAGCTTAACTGTGCTAACAATGTGGGTAAGGTTGGGAGAATTAGAGTATTATTGAGGTTAACCCACAGGACACATTTTTCAATAGCCTTCTGTTCCAAAGAAGCTGAAGCCCACCAAAGTCAGTGGCTTGTTCCCATGTGCTCCACCTCCTCTTCTGTTACAGGAAAGGGTTGTTCTCATCCTTTCCAAGGTTCATAGTACCTCTATCAGCACTGCCTCTTCAAAGACTTTGCTCTTGCAATTATCCCCTCTCTCTCTTGCCTACATGTAAATATGCCTTAATATAGCTGCCTGAAATTTATTTTTAAAAAATGTGCAATTAACCCTTTCATCATGCTAAAACTCAAAAGAATTGTTTATAGGCACTGACTCCACTTTTCTCCTGTTCTCTCATTAAATCACTCCAACTGGAATTGTATCTGCATTACTTCATGAAACAGTTTTTTATCATTTCCACAGACCTGTATCTTGCTCTTCCATTCTAGAATTCTTTTCCTCACCTTACTCTCTCTCAGCAGCATTTACCATGGTCAGCTACTCCACTTTTTTAAACACTTTCTTCTTCTGCTTCCATTATACCACACTCTCCTGGGGTTCCTTCTGACTCTGTGATTTCTCCTTCTCTGCCCAGTCGCTCACACTTAAAGTCTGGGTGTTGGAGAGCCCCCAGAATGCATTTTCTCTGACTTTTCCAGGTAATTGTATCTGATCCCATAGTTTTAAAAACCATGAATGTGATGTTAAGTCCTAGATTTACATCTCTAGCCCTGACTGCTCTTTCTTGCCCTGGACTTATTTATTTGACTTTATACCCCATCAGATCTGCTCTTGTGTCTACCTTCCTTTTTTTAATAAAGGCATCACCACTCACCATCTCCACTAAATCGCTTCATTCAAACCACTGTTACTTCTCAGTTAGATACCTACCATAACCTCCTAACTCATTTTTATCTGCAGCTATTACCCTACTCTGGTCTATTTTCCACAAAATAATCGGATGAATCTGTTTATAATTACAGTTCCTGTTTTCAAAATCAGGTTGTGAAGTGAGCAAATAAATAACCAGTTGCTATTTAAAATGTTCAAAGAACAATTCTAATGACTTAATATTACTTTTTTCATTTATCACATTTTATCTAATTTGTAGTACATAAATATCAAACCACAAAAGCAAATATATTAGCCTAACATACAGTATGCCATTTTGAATATTGGCTATTTTCATACCAATTTGATTCTGACATGTCAAAATTTTTATTTATAACCAAACATAAAAATATATTACTTTAAAGTACACAAGATAAAGAAGAGACAGTTTTTAACCCTTTGTAATAACATAAAACATAATTACATTGTTGTATGTGTGTATATATATATATATATATGCATGTATGGGCATATGTTTATGTATACAGAGAGTCTTTTTAAATGAGGTATTAATACTTGTTTCATAATAATCCTTCAAATAACACTTCCTTAGCCAAATCAAAGAAAGTTGAGATGGCTTTGCAGCTTTTTTAGGCAAAGATTTGCATGACATGCGAGACAATGAAAACAGTGTTTGGATATTTTTCAATCTTATTCTTTTAAATTTCAAATTTTATTTTAGATTCAGAGGGCACATGTGAAGGCTTGTTACAAGAGTATATTGCATGATGTGAGGGTTTGGGATAGAACCATTGAGGTAGAACCTGTCACCCAAATAGTGAGCAGAGTACCCAAGAGATTGATTTTCAACCCTTGTCCCCATCCTCACTCCCCTCTTATAGTCCCCAGTGTCTATTGTTCCCATCTTTATGTCTGTATGTACCCAATGTTTAACTCCCACTTATAAAAATATGCAGTGTTTTGCTTTCTATTTCCGTATCAATTAACTTAGGATGATGTCCTCCACCTACATCCATGTTGCTTCAAAGGACATGATTTCTCTCTTTTTGTGACTGCATAGTATTCCCTGGTGTATATGTGTCACAGTTTCTTTATCTAATCCACTGTTGATGGGCACCTAGGTTGATTTCATATCTTTGCTATTGTGAATCCTGATGGAATAAACATACAAGTGCAGGTGTCTTTTCAGTAGAACAATTTCTTTTTCTTTGGATATATACCAAGTAATGGGATTGCTAGGTTGAGTGGTAGTTCTGTTTTTGCTTCTTTGAGAAATCTCCAAACTGCTTTCCACAGTGACTGAACTCATTTACATTCCTACCAATAGCATAAAGAGGTCTTTTTTCTCTGTGTACTCACCAACATCTGTTATTTTTTGACTTTTTAATAATTACCACTCTCACTGGTGTGAGATGGTATTGCTTTGGGATTTTGATTTGCATTTCTCTGATGATGCACGATGTGAAGCATTTTTTTTTTTCATTTGTTTCTTGGCCACCTGTATATCTTCTTTTTGAAGTATCTTGCCCACCTTATAATGGAGTTATGTGTTTTTTACTTGTTTGGTTAAGTTCCTTATATATTCTGGATATTAGACCTTTGTTGGGTGCATAGTTTGCTACTAATATTTTATCCCATTCTGTCAGTTGTCTGTTTACCCTGTTGATAGTGTCTCTTGCTGGGCAGAAGATCTTTAGTTTAATTAGCTCCCACTTGTCAATTTTGTTTTTGAGACAGAGTCCCATTCTGTCACTCAGGCTGAAGTGCAGTGGCGTGATCATGGCTCACTGCAGCTTAGACCTTCCTAGGCCCAGGTAATCCTTCCATCTCGGCCTTCTGAGTAGTTGGGAATATGCACCATGATGCCTGGTTAATTTCTATGTTTTTGTAGAGATGGGGGTCTCACTATGTTGCCCAGCCTGGTCTCAAACTTCTAGACTCAAGCAATCTACCCATCTTGGACACCCAAAATGCTGGGATTACAAGTGTGAGCCACTGTACCTGGCTTAATTTTTGTTGTTGTTGTTGTTGTTACAATTGCTTTTGTGGACTTAGTTCTAAGTTCTTTGCCAAGACCAGTGTCTATAAGGTTATTTCCTAGGTGGTGTTCTAGTATTTTTATAGTTTGACGTCTTACATTTAAGTATTTAATCCATCACGAGTTAAGTTTTGTATATGGTGATAGGTAGAAGGTCTAGTTTCTTTCTGTTGCATATGGATAGCCAGCTACCCCAGCACCATTTAGTAAACAGGAAGTCCTTTCCTTATTGCTTATTATTGTTGGCTTTGTTGAAAGTCAGTTGGTTGTAGGAGTGCAGCTTTATTTCTGAGTTCTCTATTCTCTTCCATTGGTGTATGTCTGTTTTTATACCAGGGCCATGCTGTTTTGATTACTGTAGCCTTATAGTATAGTTTGAAATTGGGTAATGTGGTATGTCTGAAGTTGGGTAATGTGATGCCAACTTTGTTCTTTTTGCTTAGGATGCTTTGGCTATTTGGGCTCTTTTTTGGTTTTATATTAATTTTAGATTAGTTTTTTCTAATTCTGTAAAAAATGGTGTTGGTGGTTTGATAGGCATAATGTTGAATCTGTATATTGCTTTGGGCAGTATGGCCATTTAAATTTTTATTTAAACAATATTGATTCTTCCAATCTATGTGCAAGGAATATTTTTTTCATTTGATTGTGTCATCTATGATTTCTTTCAGCAGTGTGTGGTAGTTCTCCTTGTAGTTCTCTATTTTACACCATTGGTTAAATGTATTGCTAGGTATTTTATTTTATTTTTGTCTATTGTAAATGGGATTGTATTCTTGATTTGGCTATCAGCTTGAATGTTACTATTGTACAGAAATGCTACTAGATTTTGTACATTGATATGTATCCTAAAACTTTACTGAAGTCATTTATTATGCTTAGGAATCTTTCAACAGAGTCTTTAGAATTTTCTATGTATCGAGTTCTATCTTAAGTGGAGAGAGATAATTTTACATATTCTTTTCCTATTTAGATCCGTTTTGTTTTTTTCTCTCACCTGATTGCTCTAGCTACGACTTCCAGTACTGTGCTGAATAGGAGTGGTGAGAGTGAGGATCCTTGTCTTGTTCCAGTTCCGCAAGGGAAATGCTTCCAGTTTTTGCTCTTTTAGTATGATGTTGGTACAGGTTTTTCATAAATTGCTCATTATTTTGAGGAATTTTCCTTTAATGCCTGCTTTTGTTAGGCATTTGAAGATTTTTTAAAAACAGGGTTTTTGTTATGAAGGGATGTTGGATTTTATCAAAAGCTTTTTTTTTTTTTTTTGCATCTATTGAGATGATCATATGGTCTTTGTTTTTAATTCTGTTGATGTGGTGAGTCACATTTATTGATTCATGTATGTCGAACCAACCCCAACCTTGCATCCCAGGAATAAATCCTAATTGATAGGATGAATTAACTTATCGATGTGCTGCTGGATTCCATTTGCTCTTTTTTGTTGTTGTTGTTAAGGATTTTTGGGTGTAAGTTCATCAAGGATATTGGCCTGGAGTTTTCTTTGTTTGTTGTGTCTTTGAAAGATTTTGGTATCAGAATGATGCTGGTTTTGTAGAATGAGTTAGGCAGGAGTCTCCTCTCCTTGATTTTTTGGAATAGTTTTGGTAAGATTGGTACCAGCTCTTCTTTATACATCTGGTAAAATTTGGTCGTGAATTTGTCTGCTATAGGGCTTTTTTTGGTTGGTACATTTTTTGTTACTGGCTCTATTTCAGAATTCATTATTGGCCTGTTCAGGGTTTCAATTTCTTCCTGATTAAATCTTAGGAGACTATTTCCTCTAGATTTTTTAGTTTGTATAGATAGATGTATTCATAGTTTTCTCTGAGGATCTTTTGTATTTTGGTGGGATTTGTTGTAATGTCACCATTGTTGTTGGTGTTGTGCTCATTTGGATTGTCTCTCTTTTTTTCTTTGTTAATCCAGCTAGCAGTCTATTGGCATTATTTATTTCTCCTTTCAAATAACCAATTTTTTGTTTTGTTGATCCTTTTTTGTGAATTTTGGCATCTCAATGTCAAGCTCTCTTCTGATTTTAGTAATTTATTTTCTTCTGCCAGCTTTGGGATTAGTTTGTTCTTGTTTTTCTAGTTCCTCTAACTGTGATATTAGATTTTTAATCTGAGATTTTTCTAACTTCTCGATACAGGTATTTAGTGCCATAAACTTTCCTCTTAACACTGCTTTTGTTGTATCCCAGAGATTTTGCTATGTTGTGTCTCTCTTATCATTTATTTCAAAGAATTTTTGTATTTCATTAATTTTTTTGGTTACCCAAAAGTCATTCAGAAGCAAGTTGCTTAGTTTTCATATAGTTGTGTGGTTTTGAGAAATCCTCTTGGTACTGATATCTTTTTATTCCACTGTGGTCAGAGAATATGTCTGGTATGATTTTAGTTTTTTTAAATTTATTGAGACTGGCTTTATGGCCAAGAACGTGGTTGATCTTAGACTATATTCCATGTGCACATGAGAAGAATGCATATTCTGTGGTTGTTGGGTAGTACCTTGTAGATGTCTTTTAGGTCCAGTTGGTCAAGAATTGAATTTCAGTCCAGAATTTCTTTGTTAGTCTTCTGCCTCGATGATCTAACACTCTTAGTAGAGTATTGAGGTTCCCTATTATTATTGGCTGTTTAAGTCTTTCCATAGGTCTAGAAGTATCTGTTTTATGAATCTGAGTGCTCCAATGCTGAGTGCATATGTATTTAGGACAAATATGTCTTCTTTGTTGAAATGAACTCTTTATCATTGTGTAATCCTCTTTTATATCTTTTTTTCTGTTGTGAGTTTAAATTCTGTTTTATCTCATACAATAATAGCCACTCTTGCTCTTTTTCATTTCTCATTTATTTGATAGATCTTTTTCTATCCCAAAAGTCATTCAGGAGCAAGGAGCCTATAGGTGTTGTTACCCATGATATGTGTCTCTTGAAGACAGAGGAAGGTTGGGTCTTTTTTTGTAAATCCAATTTGCCACTCTATGCCTTTTAGTGGGGTGTTTAGGCCATTTACATTCAAGGTTAATATTGATATATGAGGTTTTGATCCTGTTGTGATGTTGTTAGTTTGATGCTTTGTAGTCTCAATTGTGTAGTTGTTTTTTATAGGGCCTGTGGACCATGTACTTATGTGTTTTTGTGGTAGCAAGTATTATTCTTTTATTTCCACATTTAGAACTCCTTTAAGTGTCTCTTGTAAACTGGTCTAGTGGTAATGAATTTTCTTAATGATTCCTTGTTTGGAAAAAATTGTCTTTCTCCTGTTATGAAAATTAGTTTGGTGAGATACAAAATACTTGGTTGGAATTTCTTTTATTCAAGAATGCTAAAAGTAGGCCTCCAGGTCTATTCTGGCTTATAACATTTCTGCTGAGAAGTGCGCTATTCACCTGATGGGGTTCCCTTTGTAGGTGATATGACCCTTTTCTATAGTTGCCTGTAAGATTTCTTTTCATGTTGACTTTGAAAATTCTGTTGATTATGTGTCTTGAGGAAGGTCACCTTGTATAATGTCTCACAGAGGTTCTCTGATTTCTTGAACTTACATGTCAACTTCTTTAGCAAAATTGGGAAAATTGTTGTGGATTGCATCCTCAAATATGTTTTCCAAGTTGCTTACTCTCTCTTCTTCTCTCTTAGAAATGCCAGTGAGTCACACATATAGTCTCTAGAGGCTTTGTCCATTTTAAAATTATCCCTTTTTATTTGTTTCTGTCTGATTGAGTTGATTTGGAGGACTGATCTTCAAGCTCTGAAATTCTTTCCTTAGCTTGGTCTAATCTGTTATTAAGATTTTTAGCTGTATTTTGAAATTTCTATAGTGAAATTTTCAATTCCAGAAGTTGAGTTTGGTTCTTTCTTAAAATGGCTCTGTTGTTTTTCAAGACTTGGATCATTTTTTGAGTCTTCTTGGATCGGGTTTTAATTTTCTCTTGAATCTCATTGAGCTTTCTTGGTCATCCATATTCTGAATTCTATGTCAGTTGTTTCAGACATTTCAGTCTGGTTAGGATCCATTGCTGGAGTGATAGTGCAATCCTTTAGAGGTAAGGAAACACTCTGACTTTTTGAATTGCTAGAGTTCTTGCACTGATTCCTTCTCATATGAGGGGGGCAGTATTTCTTTTTGAAATTGCTGTCATTTGGATGGGACTTTTTGTTTTTATAATAATTTTTGTGTTTGACTGTGGTGTATGTTGTGTATAGTTGATTGGCTTCATTTCTGTGTGCTTTTTGAGGGCCAAGGCTCTGTAGAGCTCCTTAGTTGTAGATTCTTTCCTGCATGGATTTCCATGTATTGAGTGCTGCAAGAATGCATTTTTGCTTGCTGGTGTGATTCAGGTTGAAATCCAGTAGATAGTGCTTAAGAGTCAGGGCTGGCTGGTGGGTAGGCTCTTAGCCACGTGACTCTTGTGTGTTTCAGTGCATGTGCAGCAGTGCTGTGGGGAGGGGAGAAGGGGGCAAAAGATGACTTCCTCACCAAGTTTGTCCACAGGCCTTAGTGGAGTCCCCTGCAATTACTAGCACCACGCCTGCATTTCCTTAGCACCACGTGGGGCTTTGGTGGGCTACCTTCTCCACACCTTCTTAGGTGTGGTCCGTGCCACGTGTTAGGTCACCATGAGACCCACAGTTCCCTGGAGACCTACTGGTCCTCTAAGCCTGGCAGAGTCCAAGGAGATTGTGGGGTATGTCCGCAGGTAGTCTGGTGATTCAGTGGGTCACGAGTGGAGGATCCTGAGGCAGAGTGGTGGTACCACAGGTGTTCAGCTTGTGTGTTGACGATGGCCAAGGATTTTAGCCCAGAGGATGATTGTGGGGCCTGCCCAGCTTGCACTCTTTCTACTGGGTCTCCCTCTGATGCCTGCCTAAGAACAGGCCCAATCAGCTAGATTTGTGCCAAGCCTTCTGCACTCAGGTCACTTGACTGTTCCAAAATGTTCTAGGCTGCAGGGCTCCTTGGGGCAGAAGCTGCAGCTAACAGGCTACACCCTTTCTGGACTGGTCTGGTGGAGGGAGGGATGACCAGCTCCCATGCCACCACATGAGCACATGCCACACTCCCTCGGTGTTCTGAGAGTGGGGGCTCCTCCCCCACTTGAGCTCAGGCCACAGATCTCAGCTTGATGCCCCTGGGTAGTGTGCTTGAATTCTGGGGGATAGGGACTGGGCCAGTAGTTTTGTCCTCTGAACCCTCAGGGTTGAGTGCCGGCTGTGCTGGGGGAGATGAACTGCTCCCAGGCAGCTGGCAAAACACTCAGGTGGGGCAATGGAGGCTGTGCTGTGGGCAACCTCCTGCAGGAGTAGCCAGGCAGGTTGTCTTAGGAGGGACTGGCGGACAAGGCAGCTTGTGGATCAGATGTGCCCTGCTCCCGCAGGAAAGGAAGCCTTGCTCTCTCCTGGCCCGAAAGGCAGCAGGAGCTACAGTCACTCAGAGCAAGATGGAGAGCCTTGAGGGATGAATGTCTGCAGTCATGTTTTGTTGAAGCTACACCACGTGCCACCTTCAGAGCTCTATGCAGGTTCAATCTCTGCCTCTGTCTGATCTCTGAGAAGTGCCTCCTGCCAATTCAATGTCTGTGGGGGTCACAGGATTTCTTGTCTCTAGAATCCCAGAGGTTTGTAGTTGGGGTGTGGTGCCTTGGAGTTCCTTTCCTCACCCCTTTCTTAGGCCCTGTTGAGGGCCAGGAGCTGGTCTTGGTGCTCGTGACTCCATGCAGGCTTCCCAGCTTCCTCCTTCTTCAGCCACAGTGTCTGTCACCTCCCTATCGATTTTTGGTGTTTTCTCTCAAAATGTTTTTTTCAAAATATAATGGTTTACTCTATATTTTAGTTTCTGTTAGTAGAGGAGGCCTTTCCCAGCTGCATCTAGTCAGCCATCTTCTAGATCTTTTTCTTGATTCTGACACTTTGACTTAATTTAAATGTTGACCTGAGGGTATTTTGACTCTGTTTCTAAATACCAATATTCAGATTTATACCATCATCAATTAATTCGGGTCAATAAAGAGTTCTTACATTTTTTGAAGTAAAATCTATGAGTTTGATTCCTTAATTTTTTGTATAGCAGTATTAAACTATGGTTTTATTCTTTTTTATTCTACTAAACTTCATTGGACTAAATGTTTTCTGTGTCAATTTTAAAATAAAGATTTGATTTAGTGATTATGTTTTATCTACACTGTTTTAACAATGAAAGCTATTTCATTAAATATTTTTGTGGTCATTATTTCTTTCTAATACAATTTTCCAATGTCAAATTTTAAAGGAAGATATAATTCTTTTTTTTTTTTTTTTCTGAAAAGATCCTTTTTTATTATGAAAATTTT
>NW_012114688.1:10111623-10124045 GCF_000951035.1 Colobus angolensis palliatus | reverse complement strand
TGTCCGGCACTCACTAGTGAGATGACCCCAGTACCTCAGTTCAAAATGCAGAAATCACTGGTCTTCTGTGTCCTTCGCGCTGGGAGTTGGAGGCTGCAGCTGTTCCTATTCTGCCATCTTGCTCCGAGATATAATTCTTTTATCAATTTTTTGTCAGTAAACATTACCATGAAAAATTTAGCTAACGTCAATTCTATTTTCTGTTAATAACTTCTCTAAAGGTTTTGTTTCTTCCAAAGTCAATTTTTGCATTTTTCTGGTTTACTAACAATATGTGATTCTTTAACCCATTTTGACCATTGTCCAACTAACTTTTAAAAAGAAAAAATTCACTTCGCTATATGTATATGTCTTTAGAATTGCTAGTTTTATTTTGTCATGATGATTTCCTCCTAATCTCATTTTGCTTGGGTAAAGTTGTATTTTATGTTGAATATCCTCAGTGTCCGAATGCCAGGATTAAAATATTCTCCTATAATCTTAATTACTCTTTATTTTTTTCCTCTCAATCTGCATATAATTGTTAGCCAGAGTTGTAATAATTAAAAATTATTGCTAAAGCAGGTTTGACTCAATATAGAAATTCCAGAAAGCCATAAGGTATCTGGGGAAAAGTAAATGTAAATTTAAGGAAAAAGGGTAAATTTGTTATTTAGGTAAAACATTTTATATGCATTTGATCTCTGACTCACAGGGAAAAGCTCTTTCCTTACCTTGAAGCTTTTTTTTTTTTTAAATTTTGAGACGGAGTCTCACTCTGTCACCCAGGTTAGAGTGCTGTGGCATGATCTTGGCTCACTGCAGCTTCTGCCTCCCGGGTTCAAGCGATTCTCCTGCATCAGCTTCCCAAGTAGCTTGAATTACAGGCATGTGCCACCACACTGGGCTAATGTTTGTATTTTTAGTAGGGACGGGGTTTCACCAATTTGACCAGGCTGGTCTCGAACTCCTGGCCTTAAGTGATCTGCCCGCCTTCGCCTCCCAGAGTACTGGGATTACAGGCATGAGCCACTGCGCCCAGCTACCTTGGAGCTTTTATATGCCTTGTCAATCCAATCTGGCTTTTTCTTTCTGGTAGGATAAGCTACCTCTTAGCACAAAGTGTTCCTCACCTGTGTGAAAAAGAGCCTTTAGAAGGTTGAACTAAATAAAAGAAATATACAATCTCCTCACACCTTTAAATAGTTGGGCCTTCCTTTTAGCTTTTGGTAGGTTAATCTAAAGTAATAGAAATGAATGTATCTTTTACTGATGAGCTGGAAATAGTTTAGACTCTGTTTATCTCTTTCAAATTATTAAAAACGATGAAGTGGCTACTCTGGGATGGATCTGATTTTATTTCTCCATTGTTTTTCATATTTTGATTTTTTAATTTTTGATTTTCTTAATTTTCTTGATCATCAAGAAAGGCTGAATATTATGCTCTGTAGAAAGCTACTTGGCTCTTTGGATATGTTGATATGACCACAAAAATAACAATAAAAATAGTTAGTTTACAGCACTTATTATGAGTTGGACACTATTCTTACTGCTTTACATATGCTAACTTAATATACCTAAAACCCCTTTGAGGATGGTTCTGTTTCTCCTATTTTATAGATGAGGAAACTGAGGCATAGAGACGTTAAGTAACTTGTGCAGATAAGCACAGTAACAATTGAACACAAACGGCATAAAGTTTTCTACTTTAAAAATACTTTGTCTTGTTTTTAATTAGAAATAAACTTTTGATTCCTTGCCTTAGCAAATGGGGTGAACATATAATTTCCCATTGACACATCCTTGCTGCACATAGAGATATGGAGAGACGGAGCACGAAGTTTGAAGTATCTGATAAAACTGGACTCCGGCCCCTTTATTTGCTTTGTAGCTACCAAACCCAACAGGAAAACTGAGGAGTTTTCTCTGTATAAGATGAGAGCATAGTCCCAATCCTTCTCCTCACTACTCTTTCTTAATATGCTTCTTAGTTTAGATCTTCCCTGTAGCACATGCACATTGTTTCATGCAACCAATAAAACTGATCATATTATTAAAGAGTTTGTAGGGAGAAACGACAATCAGTAGAGATTTACTAAATGCTCAGTTTTACAACTACTTAAACCAGAAAATTATATTTTTCTCCTATTCCTGATTTTCGTCATCTCTCTGACACTCCTGATTCTTCTCATTAGCCTACCATACACCCACTCTGATCCTGCATCAAAGTTACTCGCTTTGGTGATAATCAGTTTCCTGTTTGATCCTGCAGGACATCATACACTTGTGAGTTTTTGTTGAATGTTTTCAGTACAACCCGTATATAATAATATCTGCTAGGAATGCTCTGGTTTATGCTCCAGGAATTTTGTTACTTCCATCTTTTCTCTACAGCCTTTGAGATTGACTTTGTAGTTCACTGAGAGGTCCGAAATACTTATTCTACATAAATTGCCTGGAAGAGTTCACCTCTAGGTATTTGTGTACACACACTACTGGACATCTTTGCAATAGGAAACTGTAGTTGGAAATATTCTGATCAATATGCTACCCAAGTCTGAGTGTGTCTCAGTAGTTAAGGAGATGAAAGAAGTTATAAAGCAGTTTGAAGTGGAAGAAATTATTTTAAGTGGAAAAAATTTCAATAAACAAATTATTAAATTGATATTCTTCCTTCTAAAATAGTTATTTTTATATGTAGATAGGTATAAGTTTATGTTACAGCATATGGGAACAAAAAACCCAGAAATTGTTTATTTCCTCCTAGAACTAAAAGATAGTCTAGAATATTAGCTTTAGAAGCTTGACAGTCTTTGCCAGGTTCCAGGCCTGGCTTAAAGCCAGAGGATGGAGGATGAGGAAGATAATTTTCCCATTCATTGAATAAACTTCTTAGTTCAGTCAGAACTACCCTTAGTGGAAAAGCCTAACCTATTCAAATAATTTTATTTTCAAACATAAATAGACAGTATCTTGATGGCATAGAGCCTTCTGAGAAAACTGGATTACATACATGGTAATCCGTGATTGGGCTAGAGAAGATGAGCTGTAAGCAGTAAATTACAAGGGCAAGCAATGGAAAAACTTCCAACTGGAAACCTGGTAATTGGCTAAATGGTTTCATCTTTCTTTTTTATTCTTTGGGTGAAGTTTTACTTTTTCCTTATAAACTTAACTAACATCTTCAGTTATTAAAAAAGTTTTTATTTTTATATTGAAGAAATGAAAGAACTACATTTAATAGAAAATGTAAAAATAGATTTAATAAATTCTGATTTTTATTTTAAATAAACATTTAACTGTGTGTCAAGAAAGTATTGCTATGAAACTAAGAATTGACCTCTGCTTGGAGACATTTATACTTTTTCCCAAATGAAATAATAATATTCTATCAAACTGAAATTTCTATCATTTCATTTTTATGGAATGTATGTATCTCTCATGAATCACTGCTATCACCTCAATTTTGTCATTGCACTGAAAAGAACATGCATTCTTTCTTCTCCTTACCTCAGGAATTCCTAAAAGTATTAATCATCCTTGAAAATAAAAATGCAATAGATAACATTATTTTTAAATTTCTCTGATATAATATGGAGTAGATTCTTTATTTTGTATGAAAGTATGTAAGTAGTAATAAGAAGCCAGGAGCAGTGGCTCACACCAGTAATCCTAGCACTTTGGGAGGCTGAGGAAGGCGGATAGCTTGAGGCCACAATTTTCAGACCAACCTGGGCAACAAAACAAAACCCTGCCTCTTCAAAAAAATTTTTAAAAAGTAGCCAAATGTAGTGGTGTGCACCAGTAGTCATAGCTACTCAGGAGGCTGAGGCAGGAAGATTCCCTGAGCCCAGGAATTGGAGGCTGCAGTGAGTTATGGATTATGGCACTGTATTTCAGCCTGGGTGACAGAGTGAGAACCTGTCTTAAAAAAAGTGTATGAAAGAGAGAACAAATCACTTTTTGCTTTCTTTGGATGTCTTCCATAAAACTAGAAAAATAAGAGAGATGTATGCCTGCTAGGAAAATTTCTTTTGGACTTTAATAATGTTGATACATTTTAATATGTATTTAATTGGTTAGTACACTTAATATTTTTATACATAAACTTCCTTCTTGAATAGATCATGATGGAAGTGATAACAGTAAACATGCAGAACATTCTCATAGTTGTGTATGCCTCACGAAAGAGTTGCTCTTGACAATAATAGACATTTCTTAGGATATGTTTCAGACCACCAAGATTTGATTTTGAGCATTCAGAATACCAATTTGAGTGTGGGGTGTGTGTGTGTGTGTGTGTGTGCATGCACATTTTAAAGAGACAGAGAGAGCAAAATCAATTTTATTGTTATGATCTGAAGGTACCTATTAAAGTATACTTTATAAACATATCTTCTAGAAATATTGGGTCAGTGCCACCTAAGGCAAAGCCAAAGTGTATTAGGTAAGTATTTACTTAACAAATACAGTCAACCCTTGGTGTTTACGGGTTCTGCACTTGCAGATTTAGCCAACTGTGGATCAAAAATATGGTATTTGTGGGATGCAGAACCCACAGATACAGAGGGCAGACTTTGTGTATTCATGCATTTTGCAGAGTAAACTGCAGGACTTAAGCGTCTGTGGATTTTGCTATAAGGGAAAGCTAGAAACAATCCCCTGTGGACATCAAGGGACAACTGTAATTACTCAATTCTGTGATTATGATAAGAAATTTGTACTGATTGGTCAGATGATCTTGTTAAATGTGATATTTATGAGTGGTTTTTTCTTTATTGGTTGCTTTGTCAGATCATTCTGATTAAAGCAAATTTCTCAGTAATATTGATGTTTTGTCTAATACCTGACCTAGTGATGTGAGGCCAGCCTCAACAAATATTGACAAAAAATCATTAGCTATTTGTTAAACATTTAGAAAGTGTTAAGTGCTCTTTTCCAAAAACAATCAATGTATTCCTTAACCATAGAGAATGTGGTATAAAAATGCAATACAGGGATGACATTAGCAATTCGGTGGAATAGGAGGTCTCCTTTTCATATTCCCGCAACTCCAACAATAATTTGGCAGTCATTTATGGAAAAAAAAATGCCTTTTGGGGTGCTATGGGATCCAAGTAAGTGATTGTAAGCTCTGGTAGACCCCAAGCCTGATGACAGTTGTTTTGAGAAGGCAGGCCTGTGCCCAGGTGGCAGGCTCACTGATGGTGATCTTGGCTACAGACCTGAAAACAGCTCCATCCCCCTATGGACTCTGCTACAGCCCCATTTGGCCTTAGTCCTGCCACCAGCACCATCTACCAAGGGACCCACGAAGAACCACATCTGTCCCGGGTTCAGGTAACAGGCCTGCTGACATTGGTCCTGACTGTGGACTCTGAAGCAGTACATGACCCAACTCCAGGTCCTCTCAGTCATGATCCAGGAGCAGTCCTGTCTGATGAATAATGCAACAGGAGTGACCCAGCAGGAGCCACACCTGTCCACAAACCTGTTAATAGGCTCACCTTCTGCAGATCCAACTGTGGATCCTGAAGCATATGATCCTTGTCTCAATGCCAGCTTTACTGACCAAGGTATCAGAGACAGTCCCATCTGCTTAGGGACCCCGTGGGAGATATGGGAGATATGCCTACCTGAGCCCCCGACAACAGACCTACCAATCACAGATCTCACTGTGGACCCAGCAAGAACTATGTGACCCAGCTTCAACCTCACTCAACAGAAATTCCAGAGGCAATCCCACTATCCTGGGGACCTAAGAGGATAAGGTATTTACTTGCTGAAAATAGTTGTAAAGACTGGAAGAGGTCTTTATCTCTTCCAATACAAGGCTATCTGGATTACAAAGAATCAGGCAAACATGACTGCCTAAGGAAACTAACAAAGCTCTAGTAACTGACACCAAAGAAATGATGATCTACAAATATCTGACAGAGAATTCAAAATAATCATCTTAAAGTGGCTCAATGGGATGTAAGATAACATAGATAATTTTTTAAAAATCATAAAAACAGAGCATTAACACAATGAGAAGTTTAATAAGAAACAGAAACCACAAAAATAACCAAACAGAAATCTAGGAGCTAAAAAATACAATGACAGAACTGAAAAATTCAATAGAGAGCATACACAGCAGACTCAGTAATGCAGAAGAATCAGCAAACTCAGATAGCTCATTTGAAATTAGCTGGTGAGAGGAACAAAAAGAAAAAAGAATGAAAAAGAGTTAAAAAAAAAAGTATACAAAGCCTATGGTACATCATAAAACAAACAAATAAATTAATAATTTCATTAAAAAAATGAGAGAAAAGGGAAGAAACCTTGCTTAAATAAATAATGGCTGAAAATGTCCCAAATCTTGACAGCAGTATGGGACTGCAAATTCATAAAGCTTAAAGGTTCCCAAGAAAGGTCAACTAAAATAATTTCCTGAATATTCTTGAATATTCTAATCAAATTGTCAAAAGTCAGACAAAAGTAGAATTGTGAAAGCAGCAAGAGAAAAGTGACTCATCACACACAAGAGTCTTTACACAAGAGAACTTTAATGAGCTGCTAATGGGTCTCTTAACAGAAATCTTGCAAGCTAGGAGAGTATGGGATTATATATTCAAAATGCTAAAAAACAGCTCCAAGAATAGTACACCTGGAAAAGTTTTCCTTCAGAAAGGGAGAGATGAAGACATTCTCAAATAAAAAAGAAAAAACAACTGAGGGACTTCATCACCACTAGGTCTGCCTTACAAGAAATGTTGAAAGGAATTCTTCAAGTTAAAATGAAATGATATTAAGTAAAAATATGAAAACACATGAAACTATAAAACTAACCAGTAAATGTAAATATATAGTCAAATTCAGAATATTCTAATACTTTAATGGTGGTGTGTAAATCACTTTTGACTCTAGTATAAAATATAAAAGACTAAAGTATTAGAAGTAACAATAGCTACAATATTGGTGAATGAATTTTTATATCTTTTATATTGTATATTTATTCACAAAAAATATAAAGTGTCGTATCAACAGCATACAGGTGACAGTAGTGAAGTAGAAGTATAGAGATTTATATATGATTGAAGTTGCTATCAGCTTAAAATAGACTTTTATAACTACAAGATATACATTTAGCCCCCCCAGTAACCACAGAGGAAAAACCTCTAGTAGATAAATAAAATAGAATGAGAGAAGAACAAAGTATATTTCTACTCAACATTAACAAACTACAAATAAAGAGAACAAGAACTCATTTTTTATGGCTACATAGTATTCCATGGTGTATATGTACCACATTTTCTTTATCCAGTCTATCATTGATGGGCATTTAGGTTGATTCCATGTCTTTGTTATTATGAATAGTGCTACGATGAACATACATATATATGTGTCTTTATAATAGCATGATTTATATTCCTTTGGGTATATACCCAGTAATGGGATTGCTGGGTTGAGTGGCATTTCTGTCTCTAGATCTTTGAGGAAACATGGACGGAGCTGGAGGCCATCATCCTTAGCAAACTAATGCAGGAACAGAAAACCAAATACCACTTGTTCTTATTTATAAGTTGGAGCTAAATGACAAGAACACTTGGACACATAGAGGGGAACAGTATACACTGGGGCCTACCAGAGGGCAGGGGGTTGGAGGAAGGAGAATATCAGGAAAAATAACTAATGGATACTAGGCTTAATAACTGACTGATGAAATAATCTGTACAGCAAACCCCCTTGACACACATTTGCCTGTGTAACAAACCTGCACATCCTGCACATGTACCCCTGAAATTAAAATACAAGTTAAAAAATAAAAATAAAAGAAACCCTGTGTTATTGAAATGTCAAAAAAAAGATAGCAAGAGAAGAAGGAAACAAAGGACAAAGGAACCACATAGCCTTCATAAAACAATGAACAAAATGGCAACAGAAAGTCCTAACTTGTCAACTTCAAATGTAAATAGATTAAATTATCCAACCAAAACCACAATTCATGAACAAAATGAGTTTGACAAAAATGGAAATAATTATTAAAAAGAAAAATCCTAGAGATAAAAATACAATAAGTGAACTAAAAAAAATTTAGTAGAAAACTTCAGTAGCAGGCTTCATAAAGCATAAAAAAGAATCAGTGAGCTCCATGACAGGACATTGGAAATTATCCAGTCAAAGGAGCAAAAAGAGAAAAGAATAAAAAAGAATGAAGAAGGCCTATGGGAGTTACAGGAAACCATCAAGAGAACTAAACTTTGCATAGTAGGTGTTTAGGAGAAGAGAGAGAAAAGGCCAACAAAGCATTTTTAAGGAACTATTGAGTGAAAATTTCTCAAATCTTGGGAAAACACCACCATACAGCTATAGGAAGCTGATAAGGTTTGAATCTGTGTTCCCACCAAAATTTTGTGTTTTAATTGTAATCTCCAATGTTGGAGGTGGGGCCTGGTGGGAGATGATTGGATCATTGGGCATATCTCATGAATGGTTTAGCATCATCCCTCTTGTTACTGTCCTCATGATAGTTAGTGATTTCTCATGAGATCTTGTCATTTAAAACTGTGTAGCAACAACTCCTTACTATCTCTTGCTCTTACTCTGACCATGTGGATTGCCTGCTGCACCTTCATTTTCCACCATGGTTTTAAGTTTCCTGAGGCCTCCCCAGAGGCTAAGCAGATGCCAGCAGCATGATTCCTGTACAGCCTGCAATAATGGCAAATTATTTTCTTTATTAATTACCCAGTTTCAGGTATTTCTTTGTAGCAATGCAAGAATGGTCTAATACAGAGATCTAATAAGTTTAGATCTCTGCAATCATATTCAACCCAAAGAGGAACTCACCAAGACACATCATAATAAAATCTTCAAAAATCAAAGACAAGAATTCTGAAAGCAGCAAAAGATAAAAGACTTACCACATACAAGTAAGTCCCAATACATCTGTCAGCAGATTTCTTAGCAAAAGCCCTGCAGGCAAGGAGAGAGTAGGATGAATATTCAAAGTACTGAGGGGAAATAATTGCCAAGTAAGAATACTTTATCTGGTAAAGCTGTCCTTCAGGAATGAGGAACACAAAAACTTTCCCAGGCAAACAAAAGCTAAGAAAATTAATCACCAGTAAGCCTTCTTAATAGGAGTTTCTAAAGAAAGTTATTTAAGCTAATATGAAAGACTTCTAATTAACAACATAAAAAACATGAAAATACAAAAGTCAATCAAATAAGTAATACATAATTATATTCCAAATACTCTGATATTGTAACAGTGGTGTGTAAAACAATTTTATCTCTAATATGAGAGGTAAAACACAAAACTATTAGCAACAACTATAGGTACAATAAATTGTTGAGAAATACAAATCACAAAAAAGTGTACATTTTGACATCAATATCATAAAATATAGGGGGTCAGTATAAATATAGAATTTTTGTATGCAATTAGAATTAAGATGTCAGATTAAAACAGCCTAGGCATAAAATATTTTATATAAGTTTCATGGTAACCACAAATCAAAAACCTAAAGTAGTTTCACAAAACAGAAAGAAAAGATTCAAAGCATATCCCCACAGAAAACTACCAAACCACAAAAAAGACAAGAAAGAAACAAAGAATCTACAAAACAACCAAAAAAATTTTTTTAATGGCAATAATAAATCCTTAACTATTAATAATTCCTTGAATGTAAATAGATTAAAGTATCCAATCAAAAGACAGAATGACTGGTTGGGTTAAGGAGGCCGAGACGGGCGGATCACGAGGTCAGGAGATCGAGACCATCCTGGCTAACACGGTGAAACCCCGTCTCTACTAAAAAATACAAAAATCTAGCCGGGCGAGATGGCAGGCGCCTGTAGTCCCAGCTACTCGGGAGGCTGAGGCAGGAGAATGGCGTGAACCCGGGAAGCGGAGCTTGCAATGAGCTGAGATCCGGCCACTGCACTCCAGCCCAGGCGACAGAGCGAGACTCCGTCTCAAAAAAAAAAAGAAAAATAAGACCCAACTATGTACTGCCTACAGGAGACTTACTTTACTAGTAAAGATATACATAGACTGAAAAGTGAAAAAGTAGAAAAAGATATCCATGCAAATGGAAACCAAATGAGAACAGGGGTAGCTATGTGTATATCAGGCAAAATAGGCTTTAACTTTAAAAAAAGACAAAGATGTGATAAAGGGTCCAATTTATCAAGAGGATATGCAAATCGTAAATATATATGCACCCAATATCAGAGTGCCTAAATATATGAAGCACTTAAATGAACTGAGGAAAATATAGACTGAAATACAATAATATTATGGGACTTCAATATGCCACTTTCAACAATGGACAAATCATCTAGATAGAACATCAATAAGAAAACACTGGACTTGCTTTATGCTTTAGATCAAATGGACCTAACAGACACCTAAAGAACATGCAGTCCAACAGGATTAGGATACGCACTCTTCTCAAAGGCACATTAAACACTCTCCAAGATAGATCATATTTTAGGTCATGAAACAGGTCTTACATTTAAAAGGAATGAAATCATAACAAGTATCTTTTCTGTTCATAATCGTACAAAACTACAAATCATAAAAGAATGAATTTCAGAAAATATAAAATATGTGAAAATTAAACAACATGCTCATGAATAACCAATGCGTAATTGATTATCAATAGTCAAGAAGAAATAAAAAAGGAAGTCAAGAAATGCCGTGTTACAAACGAAAATGAAAACAATGTATAGAAACTTATGGGATGCCCCAAAAACAGTTCTAAGAGGGAAATTTATAGCAATAAATGCCTACATCAAAAAATAAGACAGTTCAAATAAACAATTTAACATTTGACTTCATGAAAGTAGGAAAAGAGGCATGCTCAAGGGGGCTGAATAGGAACAGCTCCAGCCTCCAGCTCCCAGCGTGAGTGATGCAGAAGAGGGTGATTTCTGCATTTTCAACTGAGGTACTGTGTTCATCTCACTGGGATGTGTCAGACAGTTGGTGCTGCTCCAGAGGTGCAGCCCAAACAGCGAGAACTGAAGCAGGGTGAGGCATCTCCTCACCTGGGAAGCACAAAGGGGAAGGGAATTCCTTTTCCTAGCCAAAGGAATTTGAGACACACAATACCTGGAAAATCGGGTAACTCCCACTCTAATACTATACTTTACCAAGGGTCTTAGCAAATGGCACACCAGGAGATTATATCCCACACCTGGCCCAGAGGGTACCACGCCCACGGAGCCTCCCTCATTGCTAACACAGCAGTCTGAGGATCTAACTGCAAGGCAGCAGCCAGGCTGGGGGAGGGACGTCCACCATTGCTGAGGCTTAAGTAGGTAAACAAACCCGCCAGGAAGCTTAAATTGGATGGAGCCCAACACAGCTCAAGGAGGCCTGCCTGCCTCTGTAGACTCCACCTCTGGGGACAGGACATAGCTAAACAAAAAGCAGCAGAAACGTCTGCAGATGTAAACGTCCCTGTCTGACAGCTTTGAAGAGAGAAGTGGATCTCCCAGCACAGAGGCTGAGATCTGAGAACGGACAGACTGCCTGCTCAAGTGGGTCCCTGACCCCTGAGTAGCCTAACTGGGAGACATCCCCCACTAGATGCAGACTGACACCTCACACATCACACAGCTGGGTATACCCCTGAGACGAAGCTTCCAGAGCAAGAATCAGACAGCAACACTCGCTGTTCAGCAATATTCTATCTTCTGCAGCCTCCACTGCTGATACCCAGGCAAACAGGGTCTGGAGTGGACCTCAAACAAACTCCAACAGACCTGCAGCTGAGGGTCCTGACTGTTAGAAGGAAAACTAACAAACAGAAAAGAAACCCACACCAAAAACCCATCAGTACGTCACCATCATAAAAGACCAAAGGCAGATAAAACCACAAAGATGGCGAAAAGCAGTGAAGAAAAGCTGGAAATTCAAATAATCAGAGCATAACTCCCCCTACAAAGGAATGCAGCTCATCAGCAACGGAACAAAGCTGGATGGAGAATGACTGAGGAGTTGAGAGAAGAAAGCTTCAGTCAATCAAACTTCTCAGAGCTAAAGGAGGAACTACATACCAGTGCAAAGAAACTAAAAACCTTGAAAAAAGATTTGATGAATGGCTAACTAGAATAATCAATGTAGAGAAGTCCTTAAAAGAACTGATAGAGATGAACACCATAACATGAGAACTACGTGACAAGTGCACAAGCTTCAGTAACAGACTCAAAGAGCTGGAAGAAAGAGTATCAGTGATTGAAGATCAAATGAATGAAATGAAGTGAGAAGAGAAGTGTAGAGAAAAGAGAGTAAAAAGAAATGAACAAAGCCTCCAAGAAATATGGGACTATATGAAAAGACCAAATCTACATCTGATTGATGTGCCTGAAAGTGACAGGGAAAATGAAACCAAGTTGGAAAACACTCTGCAGGATATCATCCAGGAGAACTTCCCCAACCTAGTAAG
>NW_012114688.1:10106380-10106713 GCF_000951035.1 Colobus angolensis palliatus | reverse complement strand
CACACATCTACAGCCATCTGATCTTTGACAAACCTAACAAAAACAAGAAATGGGGAAAGGATTCCCTGTTTAACCAATGGTGCTGGGAAAATTGGCTAGCCATAAGTAGAAAGCTGAAACTGGATCCTTTCCTTACTCCTTATTTGAAAGTTATTTCAGGATGGATTAGAAACTTAAATGTTAGACCTAAAACCATAAAAACCCTAGAAGAAAACCAACGTAATACCATGCAGGTCAAAGGCATGGGCAAGGACTTCATGTCTAAAACACCAAAAGCAATGGCAACAAAAGCTAAAATTGACAAATGGGATCTAATTAAACTAAAGAGCTTCT
>NW_012114688.1:10074453-10105181 GCF_000951035.1 Colobus angolensis palliatus | reverse complement strand
CAACATGGCACATGTATACATATGTAACAAACCTGCAGGTTGCGCTCATGTACCCTAGATCTTAAAGTATAATAAAAAAAAAAAGAAAGTGGGAAAAGAAGAACAAAATAAGCCTAAAGTTAGTAGAAGGAAGAAAACAACAAAGATCAGAGCATAAATAAATGCGAAACCAGAAAAACAATAGAAAAAATATCAATGAAACTAACATGTTTTTAAAAAACACAAGAAGTCAACAAAACCTTAGCTAGACTAAAAAAGAAAGAGAGAAGCCTCAAATAAATAAAATCAAACATGAAAAAAGAACCTTATAACTGATAACCATGGAAATACAAAGGATCATAAACTGCTATGAACGATTATATGTCAACAAATTGGATAACCTAAAAGAAATAAATTCCTAGACACATACGATCTACCAAGACTGAATCAAGCATTAATAAAAAATCTGAATGGATGGATAATAAGTAAGGAGATTTAATCAGTAACCAAATGCCTTCCTGTAAGATCAGGGATAAAATGAGAAAAAATAATACTGATTCTTCACACAGTGTTTCAAAAAACTGAAGTGAATGGAATACCTCCAAAGTCATTTTACAAGGCCAACATTAACCTGATAAAAAGCCAGACAAGGACAACTCAGAAAAAGAAAATTACAGGCCAGTATCTCTGATAAACATAAATGCAAAAATTCTCAACAAAATACTAGCAAATTGAATTCAACAATAAATTAAAACAATTATTCGCCATGATCAAGTGGTATTTATCTTTGGGATACCAGGATGATTTAACATATGCAAATAAAACAATTGTGATACCCTACATTAACAGAATGAAGCACACAAACTATATTATTATCTCAATAGATACACAAAAGCATTTGACAAAATTCAACATCATATTATGATAAAAAAAACTCTCAACAGATTAGGTATAGAGGAAATGTGCCTCAACACAATAAAGGCTGTATATGAAAAGCCCACAGCTAGTATACTCAATAGTGAAAACTTGAAAGCTTTTCCTCTACGATCAGGGATAAAATAAGAATGCTCACTCTTATGACTTCTTTTCAACATAACACTAGAAGTCCTAGACCAAGCAAATAAGCAACAGAAAGAAACAAAAGACATCCTAATAGGAAAAGAAGTGAAATTGTCTGCTTACTAATGACATGATCTTATATATATAATAGAATCTGTAAAGATTCCACCAAAAAACTATTAAACTGATAAATGAATTCAGAAAAGCTGTAGGATACAAACTCAACATAAAAAATCATTAGCACTTCTATACACTAATAACAAACTATTTCAAAAGAAAATGAAGAAAAAATCTCATTTATACTAGCAACAAAAAATAAGATACTTAGGTGTAAATTTAATCATGTAAGGGAAATATTTGTATACCAAAAACTGTAAACACTGGTGCAAAAAATTGAAGAAAACACAAATAAATGGAAAGATATCTTGTGTTCACGGAATGGAAGAATTAATATTGTTAAAATATTCATACTATGCAAAGTATTCTATAGATTCAATGCAATCCCTATCAAAATTCCAATGGCATTTTTCACAAATAGAGATAAACAATTGTTAAATTTTATGGAACCACATAAGACCCTGAAGAGCCAAAACAATCTTGAGCAGAAGGAACAAAGCCGAAGACGTTACATCCCCTGATTTCATAATATATTATAAAGCAATTGTAACCAAAATAGCATGACACTGGCATTAAAAACAGACACATTTAACAATCGCACCGGACAGAGAGCCTACAAGTAAACTCACACATTTACATTCAAGTGATTTTCAACAAAGGTGCTAAGAACACTCAGTGAGAAAAAAAGATAGTCTCTTTGATAAGTAGTGTTGGGAAAACTGGATATCCAAATGTAGAAGAATGAAATTGAATTATTATCTCACATCATATACAAAAAACAACCAGCCAGGTGCAGTGGCTCATACCTCTAATCCCAGCCATGGTGAGAGGCCAAGGTGGGAGGATCACTTGAAGCCAGGAGTTCAAAACCAGCCTGGACAACAAAGTGAGACTCCGTCTATGAAATAAAATAAATAATCAGCTTAAAATGGACAAAAGACTTAAATATGCTACCTGAAACTATAAAACTACTAGAACAAAACAGAATAAAATTTCCATGACACTGGTCTGGGCATTGATTTTTTTTTATATGACCTCAAAAATATAGCCAACAAAAGCAAAAATGGACAAATGGCATTGCACCAAACTAAGGAGCTTTTGCACAGTAAAGGAAGTAATTAACAAAGTGAAAAGACAGACGATTTATAGAGGGGGAAAACTTATTTTCAAACCATATATCTGATAAGAAATTTATATCCAAAATATATAAGAGGCTCAAACAACTCAGTAGCAAGGAAACAAATAACTCAATTAAAACATAGGGAAAGGACCTGAACAGACATTTCTCAAAAAAAGATATATAAATGGCTGACAGGATATGAATAAATGCTCTATATCACTAATCGCTAGGGAAATGCAAAATTAAAATCACAGTGAGGTATCACTTTATGCCTGTTGGCTACTATCGAAAATATGAAAGATAACAAGTGTTGGTGAGGATGCAGAGAAAAGCAAACCCTGTGCACTGTTGGTGAGAATGTAAATTAGTGCAGTCATTATGGAAAAATGGTATGGAAGTTCCTCAAAAAGACAAAAATAGAATTACCACATGATCCAGCAATCCCATCTCTAAATACATATCCAAAGGAATTGAAATCAATATGTTGAAGAGTTATCAACAGTCCCATATTCACTGCAGTAGTATTCATAACAGCCATGATAAGGAATCAGCCTAGGTGTCCATCAACAGATTAATGGATAAAGAAAATGTGGTATAGGTGGGTGGCTCAGGCCTATAATCCCAGCCCTTTGGGAGGCCAAGGTGGTTGGATTGCTTGAACCCAGGAGTTCCAGACCAGCCTGGGCAACATGGTGAAACCCTGTCTCTAACAAAAAAAAAAAGAAAAAAAAAAAAAAGAAAGAAATTAGCCAGCGTGGTGGCATGCCTCTATAGTTCCAGCTACTTGGGAGACTGAGGAGGGAGGATGGCTTGAGATTGGGAGGTGGAGGTTGCGGTGAGCTGAGAACATGCCACTGTACTCCAACCTGAGTGACAGAGTGAGACCATGTCTCAAGAAAACAAAGAAAAAAAATAGAAAGAAAATGGTATATAAACATAATAGCATACTATTCCACCTTAAAAAAAAAAAAGAAAATTCTGCCATTTGCAAAAACATGGAGCAACCTGGAGGGTATTATAAGTGAAATATGCCCAGGCACAAAAAGACAAATACTGTAAGGTCTCACTTATATGTACAATCTCAAAATGTCAAACTCATAAAAGAGAGAGTAGCGTGGTGTTACCAGAGGTTGCAGGGGGAGTGTAGGGAAGGGAGGGAATGGGAAATTGTTGGTCAGAGGTTATAAAGTTTCACTTAGGAAGAATAGGTTTTTGAAATCTATTGCACAGCAGGGTGACTAAGTCAATAATACATTGTATATCTCAAAATAGTTTAAATTTCACACATCTCACCACAGAGTATGATAACAAGCATAATGGATATGTTTATCAGCTTGATTGAATCATTCTACATTGTATACATATATTGAACCATCACATCATATCCCATTCATGAATGTACACAATTATGATTTATTGGCTAAAAATAATATTAATAAAATATTATTCAATTACAAAAAATAAATTTGGGGTTATAAAGTACTGCATGGTGACTACAGTTAATAATACTATACTATATTTTCAAAATTTACTAAAGGAATATATCTTAACTCTTCTCACCACACACACAAAAATGGTAACTATGTGTGATGCTGGTGTTAATTAGTATGCTTGTAGTAATTATTTCACAGTGTATATCAAATCATCACATTATATACCTTAATTATACATAATGTTTATTTGTCAGTTATACATTGATAAAGCTAGAAGAAAAGTTTTAAAAAAAATGCAGTGCAAAACTTTGACTAACATACCAAATTGAGTCTTAAATATATAAAGTATAGCACTAGCACAACAATAGCTAAAGGTTATTTTAAATATACCAAATATGGCATGCACCCTTATCAAACATCTTTAATTCATAACAGTTTTCCCCTGTGCCTCACATATTCACTGTATCTTGATTTACATTATTTCAAGTATTTTTTTCCTGGGATATCTACTGGAAAAACCTGGCTGCTCAAACTTACCTATTTTCTGTTCTGTTCTTCTCTTTATACTTTTATTTAGTACTTAAACAATGAATCAGATACAGTTTCTGGTCAGAAATAAAGTAGGTAATGTAGTAAAAATCTTTCCTAAGCAATAGTATGCAGGACTATGTTGTGTGTATTTGTGTATGTGTGTGTGTAAGTGACATTGCAAAAGCACAGGACTAGAAACAGACTAGTGCAAAAACCATGTTAAATTTTAAAGGCAAGTTATTTTCTAACATTTCTAAAGTTCTGGAACAGGTTTTCTGGAAGTGATGTGTGACATATAACTTGTTTTTTTGTAATGAGATTTGAGAGCAAGGTTAAAGTTAAATTAGTAAAAAAGAAAACTAGGTGATTTGAGTAAGTCTTTAACTTAAACTATGACCATAATTATCCATTTCTCTCCTCATGGTTCACTATTTCCTTGACACACTGGATTTCTCTGTCCCAAGTTTTCCTTCCTCCACCCACTGGGCCCATTTTCGTACCCCTCTTTCAAAGTCTAGCTTGCAGACCACCTCCTTATGTGAGTCTTTTCCTGGTTTCTCAGCTAAACATGAACTGTCTTTCCCTCACATTTTCCAGGGCCTTTTTGTTTTCCTCTTTAAGCACTCGTTGAGTTCTTGTATTACAGTCTTTGTACATTTGTGTATTTCTGCTTCACAAGAGGAGTTGTTTCTTATCCATCTTTGTGTCTCTGATAGGGCCTTACAGAGAAAGCACTCAGTGAAAGATCAATTCTACTCAATGCTCAAAGAAAGCTTTTCAGAGGTTGAAATGAACTTGGAAGTTTTTGGTCAGGACACATTGACATTTTAAGGGCTCTCTATCAATGAACAGTATCACAGGCTGCCTGAGCCTCCAAGTTCAGGAGCTTTTAGTGATGAGATATAGGAAAGGGCTCTTGGTTGTTTTAGAGGCTGGAAAGACACCAGCAGCTAAGGCCGAGAAAAGGCATAAAGTTAATTCTTTTCTTTCTCTAAATTCCTACAAGTAAGATAACAGAAGATGGAATGGATGGCACGGGTGTGGGAATTAAAATTGATCTGAGTTCTTAGGAGAAGAGTTGGGAAATGCAGTGATGTGCCACTTAAGGATGGGAATATGTTCTGAGAAATGCATTGTTAGGCAATTTTGTTGTTGTGCAAACATCACAGCGTGTACTTCGACAAATCTAGGTGGTATAGCCTACTACACACCTAGGCCATGTGGTACAACTTATTGCTCGTAGGCTACAGATCGGTACAGCATGTTATTGTACTGAATACTGTAGGCAGTTGTAACACAATGGCAAATATTTCTGTACCTAAACATATCTAAATATAGAAAAGGTACACTAAAACTACAGTATAAATGATAAAAAAAATAGCACACCTGTAAATACGGCACTTACAATGAATTTTCAAGACTTCCTGGAAGTTGCTTTGAGTGAGTCAGTGAGTGAAGGGAGGTAAGTGAGGTGAAGGCCTAGGATGTTACTGTATATTAAGATACTACTGTATATTGCTGTGTATTTAGTTTATACTAAATTTATTAAAAATGTATAATATAAATTAACCTTAACTTTCTGTAACTTTTTTACTTTAAAATTTAAATTGTTTAAGCTTTTTGACTCTTGTAATAATAGGTTAAAACATAAACAGTGGTACAAAAAATTTTCTTTCTTTATATCCTTATTCTATAAACTTTTCCCTATTTTTACATTTTTTACTTTTTAAACTTTTTGTTAAAAACAGAGACACAAAAATACATGTTAGCCTAGGCCTACATAGGGTCAGGATTGCCAATATCACCGTCTTCCACTTCCACATCTTGTCCCACTGGAAGGTCTTCAGAAGCAATAGCATGCACGGAGCTGTCACCTCCTATGATAACAAGGCCTTCTTCTAGAATATCTCTTTTTTGTTAGTTTGTTTTTTGTTTTGTGTTTTTTGAAACAGAGTCTTGCTTTGTCACCCAGGCTGGAGTGCAGTGGCACTATCTCAGCTCACTGCAACCTGAGCCTCCTGGATTCAAGCAATTCTCATGCCTCAGTCTCCTGAGTAGCTGGGGTTACAGGTGCTAGCCACCATGCCCAGCTAATTTCTGTATTTGCAGTACAGAAGGGGTTTTGCCATGTCGATGAGGTTGGTCTCGAACTCCTGACCTCAGATGATCTGCCCACCTGGACTTCCCAAAGTGCTGGGATTACAGGTATGTGCCACTGCCTTCAGGCCTAGAATACCTCTTAAAGGACCTGCCTGAGGCTGTTTTACAATTTACTGGGTTTTTTTTTTTTTTTGATAAATATAGTATAGTAAATACGTAAACAAGTAACATAGTCATTTATTATTATCAAGTATTGTGGCCATAAATAATTGTATGTGTGATACTTTTATACAACTGACAGCATAGTATTGTTTACACCAACATCACAATCATGAGTAATGCTTTGTGCTATAAGTTACAATGACTATTAAGTCACTAGGCAATAGGAAATTTTCAGCCCCATTATTTTCTTGGAGGACCACCTTCATGTATGTGATTCATCATTGACTGAAGTGTCATTATGTGATGCATAACTATAATTTTTATTGAGGACTTCTTGTCTGTCAGAAATTTCACATGTAATTTAATATGTAACAGTAATAATAATCACAATACTTTCTCACATTCATGGAAATATCATAAATAATTTCACATCATGATCTCATTTGACTTTTCCAGTTGTAATATAGGTAGTGTATGGATTATATTCTTCCTTTAACAGAAACTGAGACATAAGAAAGCAAAATGATTTTTTCAAGATTACATATTGAGTCAAAAACAGTGTTAGAATATAAGCTTTTTGTATCTTGTAGCTCTTTCTACCACATCTTTTGTTCCTAGCACAAAATGCAGTTTATAATTTTTATACAGTATCTTTTAAATTACTTAAGAGCTGTTTATGTCTTCATGTGCATCAACCTTGGTTTTATTTCTTTGTGAAGTTTTCATTAATAAGAACGTGTATGGGAAATTTTTGTTGGTTAAACATAGAGAATTCCATACTTTAAAAGTTTTTACTAAATGTATATTACTAAATAAATAAGCACATCTTACCAACCTCTCATTTATGACTGTGACTGATAACACACAGTGGTGGGAAAGTGGACATTGAGAAATAGACATACATTATGACATAATGAAGAAATGTTTCTCAATTTTAATGTTGACCTAAGTAGAAGAAGGTAGTGAACCCTCCTTGGATTGGTGTCACTGTGGCACAGAAAAGAGGCCCAGAGCTCCTTTCTCCTTAAGAACATAGGGCTACCTAAAAGATCTGAGTCAAAAATAGATGCCTCAGAAATTCTGGAAAATTATTGTGAGAAAAAGAAGAACTAGGAGGTTTTACTTAAGAGCTCAAGAGTTGATTGGGCCACTGGATGATCCTTTGATTTTTGTAAGCTTTTCTGTGTTGGAGTGATCAGACCCAACACCAGGTCGTGGAGGTGACAAAGTCTAGTGGAGTCAAAGGAATGAGAAAAAGACAGTTTGAGAGAGAAAAAGTGGGACCAGGGGGTCACTGAGAGTGTGGAGGCTGCGAAGGCCCTGAACATGCTGTTTATTGGTGCTCAAACAAAGAAACAGGTGGTGAGGATGTGGGGGTTGAAAGGAAACAGCTATCAAGTGAATGAGAAACGTGGCTGCTTGAGATAATGGGAGTGCTAGAAGTGGGGAGCCAGCAAGTCTAGCAGACATGTAAGCCCTGCCTCAGCTGCTCTCCCAACACTCAGCTTTTCTCCCAACACTTCCAGATATTTTAATTCAAGTATTCCACCAATCAAGAAGTTTAAGGAATGATTGAAAATGAAATAACCTGAATTATCTTCAGAATGGCTAGAACACCCACCTGCACACAGCTTTAAAGGGTTCAGTCTCAGTCCTCTAAGAGACTTTCCTATAGCACTGGGATGATCAAGGGAATTTATGGTTAGAGAAACAGACATCTATAGTGATTCCACGCATATTACCTATATATGTTCTTTAGAAGTAGAAACTTTGCTCTAAAATCCTACTGCTAACTTATATTTGGATTCGAAAATATTCATTTTAAAAATCAGTAGTGGGTGAAAGGTCATGTGTCAATTTGCAGGCCTTCAAATGAACAAAATGTGGAAGAAGAATCCTTGGAAAAGTGTTGAGAATAGGTTCTACCTTACACCATATTACTCTTTTGGAACCAAAGACTAGAGTTGCCACCCCTCCTTAGCTGCCTCAGCAGGAGGGAATGACTATTGGCAGAAATATCACTGAAGCAACCAAGTGTGTAGAAATTACTTGGAAGTGTACATATTAATCCTGCCTTGTAACTTTGTCATCATTATATCTCTGCAGAAAGTAAGTTGGAAATCCGACTGGCTGTTTAGGTTTTTAAAATGTGAAAGCAGAACACTTCTTAAGTCAGTTTTATGACGCATTCTAGCCAATGGGTGCATGATCAGCATTATGAAAAGCCTAACTGGCATCAGCCTGTGTGGAGAGTGAATAAAATGTAGCAGAACAAATAATTTTTTTAAAAAGACAGCTCTAAGAGAAATTTCATTATTTGTTCATAGCAAATATTTAATCAGCATCTACTATGATCCAGAACTACTGTTCTGAGTGGCGGGGCATACAGTAATGAATAAAACAGACAAAGTTCCTGCCCTCTTAAAGCTAACCCTCTTAAATTCTAGTAGGGATGGCTGACAATAAACAAAACCTGTATGAGGACTAATAGATAGTCAAAAAAGTATTATATCTTGAGTCAGAGAAGTGACTTGCTAAAGTTACACAGATTTCCAGCTGTAATCAAAATGATAGCAGATGCTCAGTTGGCTCATTGAATGGACTGTCTCAGTCTCTGAACTTGGATTACTTGAGTCTTTGAAGTAATATTGATAACATGTTTTGGATTTCTTGTTTGGAAAAATGTAGCATTTCATTTTCTTCTGTTTTATGAGTGAGATTGTGGGTATGTCTTAGAAAGAGTGAGAGAGAACATACATATGGCCATATGAACCTAACAAACATAAGGATAAGAGGAAAAAACAAGTATCATTTGATTCCATCAATGTAAAGCCAAAAATAGACAAATTATATTATTTAGGAATGTGTAAGAAATAGTAAACTACAAGAAAAGCAAATAAATGATCATCATGAAATTCAAGACAGTGATTACTTTAGCAAAGAAGTAACTGTTTAGTATCCTGTTGTATGACTGTGTCATTATTTATCTTTTCTACTTTTGAAAAACATTGGATTGTTTTAACTTTTTGGCTATTACAAATGATGTGGCCATGAACCTTATTATACATGTGCCTTAATGCACATACATGTAGTATGGGGTATATATTTAGGACTGAAATTGTTCTTTCATAGGGTTAGATCATGCTAAACTTTTTGAAAACACTTCTACCAATTTTTATTCTCTCTAGCAGTATGTAAGACTCCACATCTTTGTCAAGACATCATATTATCAAACTTTTTACTTTTTATGCATCTTTGAGGGATATATAATAATTTCTCTTCGTGGTTTTAATGTATATCTTCCTAATTGTTAATGAGATTGAATATGATTTCATTATTTATTGACCATTTGGATTTTCTTCTCTGAAGTTCCTATCCAAATCTTTTGCTCATGTTTTTATAAAGTTTTGTCTTTAAAAAAAACCAGAAGTTCTCTGATGAGAACACATGGACACATCAAGGGGAACAACACACATTGTGGCTTGTTTGGGGACTGGCGGTGGGGGAGAACATCAGGAAAAATAGCTAAGGGATGCTGGACTTAATACCCGGGTGATGGGATGAGCTGTGCAGCAAACTACCATGGCACACGTTGACCTGTGTAACAAACCTGCACATCCTGCACGTGTACCTTGAAACTTAAGATAAAAGTTGAAGAAAAAAAGAGAAAAGACAACATAAAGCACAAAAAGTATCTTGATAAAACACAGAATTTATCTTGGGTATAAGAACCTTCTTAGTCTTTTAATAGTATTCCAAAGAAATCCTGTTTTTCAAAAAGAATAGAACAGATTCCAGTTTTGCTTCAAGGTTCTTTTGATTTAAAGCTCTTTTTAAAAAAGAGGTTTTTTACATATTCTGGATATTAGTAATTCAATGTTATCCCTCTCTTTATCGAGCCTTTCATTGAATAAAATTTCTTTTCTTTTTTTTTTTGGTAAGACCTACAATTCATTATGAGGAATGCTTTTGGAGGATAGGTTGGGGGAGTGGGGCAATAGTTAGAACCTCAAAGAATGGAAGACTCTTAAAGTGACCAGGCTTTCTAAACCACTCTCAGTACAACCACTCTAGTTCTATCCTCAAGAACTGATGTTCTTTGTAGAGTTGGGTACATCAAAGTGCATTATCTTGCCACGTGTGGCAATGCTTTTTCTTACATTAGAACTCATTTATTGATACCAGTGTAACAGAAGGAAGAAAGTCTGATGCTTCCAATAAACGTAAAAACACCTTATATCTGTCTCTCTACAAATCGCCTCACTTTATAACTAGTTCTTTTTGTGCACTGATTAATAAATCCTCTCTCTGAGGTCATAATGACTTTATAATTTTACCTTTCAGTTCAGGCTTTTCTATCTGAGATTGATTTTTATATCTGATGTAAGGTAATGTCCAACTTTATTTCTATTTTTCTTTATAGATATCCATTGCCCTACCACCATTCAATGAATAGAGTGTATACTTACTGATGATTTTTGTCTCTTTGATCAAAATATTAGATAAAATACGGAGAAAGTGTGTTACAATCTCTACCATGATTATGTCTCTTTCTCCCTGTGGTTCTACACATTCACATTTTGAACTTTGTTATTAAGTGCGTATATTTAAAATTATTACATCTTCCTAGTTAACTGAACCTTTATTATTTTGAAATGACCCTCTTTATTGCTATAGATTGGTGCAAAAGTAATTGCGAATTTTGCCATACTTTGAATGGCAAAACCACAATTACTTTTGCACCAACCTAATAGTAACATATTTTACTACAATTTTGATTTCCAGAGATCAACTTCAACTCATTCCTTTTGGTTAAAATTCACATGCTTTATCTTTTTCTATCCTTTTGTTTCAACCTTTTCTTTCTCTTTTTTCTCTTTTTTTGAGATGGAGTCTCACCCTGTCACACAGGCTGAAGTGCAGTGGCACAATCTCGGCTCACTGCAACCTCCACCTCCTGGATTCAAGCGATTCTCCTGCCTCAGTCTCCCAAGTAGCTGGGATTACAGGTGCATGCTACCACGCCTGGCTAATTTTTTGTATCTTTAGTAGAGACAAGTTTCACCATGTTGGCCAGGCTGGTCTTGAACTCCTGACCTCATGATCCACCTGCCTTAGCCTCCCAAAGTGCTGGGATTACAGGCATGAGCCACCATGCCTAGCCTGTTTCAATCTTTTTCTAGCCTTGTTTTTTGTACATACATATAGCATATAGTTGGATTTTGTTTTTTATATAGTATGACAATTTTATCTTTTACAGGCATATTTTGTCCCTTTGTGTTTAATGTAATTGTAAATAAACTTAAGCTTGTATATTTCTTAGCCTGCTCGGGCTGCTATAACATAATACTATATAGACTGGGTGGCTGAAACAGTAGACATTTATTTCTCACAGTTCTGGAGATAAAAAGTTCAAGATCAGGGTGTGGGCTGATTTGATTCTGGTTGAGTGCCCTCTTCCTGATTTGTAGATGGCTGGTAGACAGCCATCCCCTTGCTGTGTCCTCACATGGCAAAGGGAGACCACTGGTCTCCTTTCCTCTTCTTATAAGAACTCTAATCTAATCATGGGAACCCCTCTCTCATGATTTTACCTAAACCTACCACCCTTAAAGGCCCTTACTTCCAAATACCATCATAGTTGGGGAGTGGGGCGGGGGCGGTAGGACTTCAACATATAAACTTTGGGAGGGCATAAACATTCAGTCCATAACAGTATATATCATCTTATGTTGTGCTTTCTTATTTTCCAGACTGATCTATGCTTATTTTCCTTTTCTTTCTTACCTGATTATGGATGGACTAAATTTCTTTTTCTATTTTCCTTAGTCTACTAGTCTGGAAGTAATGTATGCTGATTCTACTCTTTTAAAATTGCAGGCTGCATACTTATAAAAGTTTAAAATGCATTAATATTTTACCCTTTTTTACATAATACCAAAAATCCATAATATTTCAATTCTTGGATTATATTATTACCATAATTTTCTCTTGTTTTATTTAACCCCACAAGACTTTATTAATTATTGCTTTAAATAATAAGTGATCATTCTCCTTGCTCCATAGTTCTTCACTCTGCATTTCTTCTTTCATCAAAAGTCTTTGATCTGGCTTACTTTTTCTTCTCTCATTACACAGTGTATTTTAGTGAGAGCCTGCTGGGGCACACTCTCTGGTTTGTTTTGCCTGAAAGTGTCTTTATTTCACCCTTTCTTTTGAACATATTGTCACCAGATATAGAATTCTATATTGGTGACTATTTTGTTTCATTGACTCTTTCCATCATCTCTGTATCTCTATTCCCTATTTCTGGAAATCTGATTTGATACCTGTTAGAACTTCCCATTCCATCCTCACATTCCATTCTCAGTGTAACAACTATATTTTTGTTTGTTTGTTTTTGAGATGGAGTCTTGCTCTCTTGCCCAGGCTGGAGTGCAGTGGCATGATCTCATCTTACTGCAACCACTGCCTCCTGGGCTCAAGCAATCCTCCTGCCTTGGCCTCCCAAGCATCTGGGAGTACAGGTGTGCACCACCACACTGGCTAATTTTTTGTATGTTTTAAGTAAAGATGAGGTTTCACCATGTCTAGAACTCCTTACCTCTGGTGATCCAACCACCTCGGTCTCCCAAAGTGCTGGGATTACACGTGTGAGCCACTGTGCCTTGCCCAGCAATAATTTTTTAATATTTTTCATCTCTTTATTTCTCTATGCTACATTCTAAATAATTTATGTTGACTTACTTTCTAGTTTGCTAATTGTATTTTCAGCTGTGTCTAATCCAATGTCAAATTTATCTACTGAGTTTTACATTTCATTTGTTGTGGCTTTCTTTTCTAGATTCAATTTGCTTCATTTTCAAATCTACTAGGTAACTTTTTAATAGTTCTTCACATTTATCTCCAAGTTTGTGTTTTATTTCTAAACAACAGTAAACATAGTTGTTTTATAACCTAGGACTAATAATTTAAATATCTGAAGACTTTGTATGTCTATTAATGTTTGCTAATGATCTAGTTCTTTCTTGGTGTCTTGTTTCCTCATGTAGCTTTTTTTGTGTGAGCTGCATATTTTCTTTGGAAAACTATTTATGAGAACACATAGAATAAAAGTACATTCCAACAGAGGTCTATTGTTGTTATCAATCTGTTAGTTTTCTAGGAGCACCTACAGATCAAATAGAGTTTAGATTACTTCACATACACTGAAAATTCAAATGAGGTGTTTTTCCTCATTTTTTTGCTTAGTGCCACCATTCTTAAGGATCTGGTGGATTTAATCTGAGGGGATAGCTCTCTGAAGTTCCAGCTGTATGGAGGGACAGTCTATTTGAGCCTTCATCTTGAACAGCCTCTGGATTATGTCTTCTGGCCCCCTTACTCATGAAATTTGCTAAGTTGATACATGTCTTTGAGGCTATAATGGCTTTAGTAGTATCTTTCTTTCTCTGGGTTCTGCTTTTTCCTGTATTTTGGTCTGATATTTTTCCACTATTTTGTCAATTTTATAGTGCTTTTAAATATTCTTTAAGCTTTATATCTAAAACTTTTCGTGCTTAGAGAGAGAGAAAAAAAGGAGGGGAGAGAGAGAGAAAGAGATAGAGAGAAGGGAGCTTACAATCCTTTTGGAATTGAAGCTAGCAGGTATAGTTTTTCCTTGCAGATTTATCCTCACAGTTTTGTACTACTGGCATCATGGAAGAACATGAGGCAAATCCCTTTTCTTAAATGCTAGGTTTTCCTTTTCTAGCCTTTCACTTTCTCTTCCAAATCTATGCAGAGTATAAGAGAAGTAATCTCAAGATTTTCTTTTGACAATTAGTTCACAATATGTTCAGTCTCTTTATGAAAAATCCATTTTGTGAGAAAAAATATTCACTGACATTTCTGCCTCACATATGGTCCACAGAATTTACAAGTATACAAAATGCAGGCTATTGTATCTTTGACTTTAGCCAGGGAGATAGGACTCCAAAAGAGGGTGAGATCAGCCCTAGGCATCTATTTCATATGATTGTCTTAATCTGTAACACACACACACTCACCACCACTCCCTTAGCCCTGGGAAAGAAGATCTCTCTCTCTCTCTCTCTCTCTCTCTCTCTCTCTCTCTCTCTCTCCTTCAATAACAGCTTATGGTGGATAATACAATATGTCGTATGTGTCCCTGTTGTCTGCCGTTTCTCCTGTTTATCGTTCTAAGTGACTGGCCTGACCCATTGGTGAGAGATCATAGTTTACCACCATTTTTGCTCAATTACCCTGTAAACAGAAGCATCTATGTGATACAGATTCTAATAGAATACTTCACCTGTAGTTCTTATTTGGTAGATCGTGATGCATTGTGGGTAGAAATTGTACACTAAAGCATGTTTTCTTTCCTACACTTTAGACCCAGGAATAGGGATTTTTTTCCAGTGATTATTAATGTCTATCTTCTTGAGTTGTGGCAAAAGTCAGAGTTGATAAGCAGTTTAATTTTATTCTCATCAATAACCTGTGGGCGATATGAGGAAGCAGGAGAGATGTTATCACTGGCTACCAAACTGCTTTATGCATTTGTGATAAACTGACAAACTCTTGATGTTTTTCTTTAGTAGTATTTATTCTTAAGTTTAATAGAAAGTCTTTTACTTAGCTATAACTTTAAAGACAATTTTCCCCTTCTCTACAGAAGAACGCAATTTTTATATTTATTTAATGATGAAAATTATCATTTTCCCCAATCTTTATTCATTTACTGTGCTGCTGCCTGAACTCCGCACTCAGAAAAGCAAGGTGAAGTCACTTATTTTATATTTAGGGCGAAAGTATGTGCTGTTCGTTTTCCATCTTTAATTGTGAAGTTGTTTTTTTTTTTAGAAGGTAGGGGAAAAGGGCCTGGCATGATAATGAACTGCATAACCTTTGAAACTAGAGGAAAATAAGGAGTTGTTTCAATGTAATTAGAGTATTTCATGGGTCTTTTTTTGAGTGATTCATGTTGAGCAATAAAATACAAATATAGCTAGAAAGAAATGTTAGAAAACCCAAGCTGATAACCTTCAAACACAATTCATGTTCTTGTTTGCTTCCAGACTTTCTTTTTAAATCAATATTGATTCAGAATTTATTTATTCTGAGATGCATGATTATCCAATAATTCATGGCTATTCTATAGCACAAATTCACCGCTTTGTCACACTAATCAAGAAAAATCATTTTTTCAAAAGTACATTTCAAATGCCCCCTAAACATCCATCCTTCAGCACTGCCTATAAAATCAGTCTGTTAAGAGGCAGCCTGAGTGTTGTATATATTTTTTTCTCTTTAGGTGCTTCTTTTAGTTATTACCTCCAAGGTTATAACTGAATTGTTTATGATTTGTGTTCATATAGAGCAAATTATTTCAAATGATGATGCAAACTACTTAACAACCATCCTAGTGATTTGGAAAATGTTTCTTAAAACAGGAGATTTGACATTCTTGGTAGAATATAAGGTGATTTATCATCTCATATGTTTAGGAAGTTACTCAGACTGGGAGAAAAACAACCATCATAGGTCATGATACCACTGTATTGTTTGGTTTGAAATCAGTGCTGAAGGAATCTTATTTGCATTTCCATTAATCGTGCCATGTCCAATGTGGGGTCATGTTTCTGCCTGAGATGAGTTTCTGGAATGCTCATCATTTTCTGCATGAGGCATTGTCATCATTAGGTGATGAAGCAGGGTACCATGCCCTTTCTTTCACCCTCAACAAATGTATTCCTCTGTAATGCTTCTTGAATTACCTCATCCTCTCTCACAGCTACAGCCTCAGTCAGGCATCTGCCATCTTATGTCTGAAATACAACAGTCATTTCCTCATTGATTCATCTGCCTTAACTTTCTTATTTCCTCTGCATCAAGTATATAAACACATAACAATTAGGTTGCTTATTCAGAAGACTTTGGGGACAGTGTAAGTCCTCCTCCAACTCCTGATAATGTGCTTAATTCCTCTAACTGCTGTCATGTCTTGTCCCCCAGGCATAGCTCTTTGTTACAGCTCAGCATGTGCTGTTGTCTAGCTTTCACACATGACACATTCTTTCCTCTAAGTATGGTTAAAATTTCTCTCCTTCTAAAAGTTATTCCATAACCATCACACCCAGCTTAGTCATTGAAATCCTTCTATAATTATTGGTATTTTTTGTAGCCAATGTGTCAATTCAACAAGTTGGTTTGTACTGATTCTACACTGATCACTTTTGTTATGTGGATAATTTACATTTTACTGTTTCTTATGTTAGTTGGTCTTCTCCAAAGACAGAAATTGTTTCCAAACTTTTTTTCCCTCCGCTATATATCATTTTATGGATGACAAAATGGAAGGTTAGAGGGGCAAAAAGTAATTCTCCCAAGATCATACTGCTTGTAGATGGTAGAAATAACATTTTATACCAGTTAATTTGATACCCAATTTTTATTCACCAGTGTGGGATACTTTCTCCCTTATTTCCTTTGTTAGCTTCTACTTGCCTTAACATTACAGTCAGATACTGAATTCGTGTTGGTGATAAGGGGAGTAATTTTTCACATCAGTGCACTTCTAGGAGTCTATTAACTTCCTTTAATCTAAGTTGAAATTTATCTAAAGTGATTTGCTGGTGACTGACAAGATTGATCATCTAGTTGTATTTTCATAATCTAAATTAATTATACATGATACCAAAATTACATTGACATTCTTTTAAAACTTATTTTGTAAATATTGAATGCCTGCAATGTGTACAACAGGCACTAATGTAGGTAACAGGAACAGAGAAATAACCAAGATCTCATTTCTGCCTTAGAGAAACTATGTAGTAATCCAGTAGGATAGTCATATGTATTAGCTTCCTATTGCTGTGGTAATGAATTACCACAAACTTGTGGCTTAGAAAAACGCAGATTTATTATCTTACATTTCTAGAGGTTAGAAGTCCAAAATACATCTCAATGAGCTAAAATCAAGGCATTAGCAGGATATCCAGGGGAAATCCATTTTCTTACTTTTCCCAGGTTCTAGAAGCTTCTGTATTCCTTGGCTCATGACTCTCTTACATCTTTAAAGCCAGAAACAGCCGGTTGAGTTTCTCTAACATTGCATCATTCCAATCTTGTTTCTGTTGTCATCTTTCCTTCTTTGACTCATCTGCTTCCCTCTTCCCTATATAAGCACCCTTGTGATCACGCTGGGCTCACTCAGATAATCCAGGCTAATCTCACCATCTCATAGCCCTTAATTTATTCACATCTGCAAACTCCCTTTCCTTATATTATGTAACATATTTACAGGGTCCAGGGATTAGGATGTGAACAACTTTGGGAGGCCATTATTCTATCTACCACAACATGTAAACAGATAACCTGTAATACAGTGTCGTAAGCACAACAATGCAAATGGAATTACTGTGTCTCAGAGATTAATGGAATTAGCTGCTTTGGAATGGAATTCCTTGAAAGTTCTCAGGATTGATCTCCTGTCAAAGTGGGTGGAATTAACTTTGGCCCACTTTGGCACAGTGGCCAGTAGAATGTTTTTGTTCTTGTCCTTCTTGAGAATCAGTAGGAAGTTTGTGAGGGGAAGTGTAGGCCTCCTTTAGCCATCACCAAGGGAATAAGGAAGAGAAAGTCACATTACTCAGAGGGAACAGAATATGAAAAGGGGAGAACTATAAATAGTACAGAATTGCATAAGATCAAGTTCAAAGAGGGGCATTATAAGAAATAAGGCTAGTGAGATGAGCCATATCATAAAAAGCCATGTGTGTTGGGCTAAGAAGTGGAAATATCATCCTGTAAGAAATGGCAAAGAACTTGATTCCTTATTATTTGGTGAGACTTAGAGGAAAACAGAACCCTTTCTTTGACTGAAATGACAGGCCCTCTTTTATAGACATACTATAAAGCATATTTTAAAAATAAAATAAAACATGTACATAATTATTCACAATTCTCTGCTGGCTATTGTTGTATATTAAAGTCTTAATTTCGTACTGCTCCATTTTTCCATGTTCACTGGAAAGTTATCTGACCTGCTTACTCATAGTAGGTCTCTTTTAAATTCTAGAACATGTATTCATCCCACCTTAGTTACTTTTTTGCTCTCTGAATTAATATTAGATTCTCAGAAGGAGAATATTCCTGCAGGAATAAAATCAAATGTTTTGTATTTTTACTTTTTATAGCTTATCAATGGTAGTTATATTGTCATTTTCTTTGAGAAACAGATTACTTTTAAAGAAAAGAGACTTTCTAAGCATGACTGGCTGCTTTATCTTGCCATTTGCTTTCAATGGAGCCATGTGAAATCTGCACCTATGAATTGAATTAATTACCTGAACTATTTTCCTTAATCTTCATGAATTATTTCTGGTTCAGAAATTGCATTGTATGGTTGCAATACCAACTGTTATCCACAACAACAAATGTGTAGCTGTCTTTTATAAATGTTTTCCAATGATTCTAAATTTACTGTTGTAAGACAATAAATTTGGTGATCAGAAAGTCAAATGACTTAAGAAACTTATAAAATATTATATAATTTTAGGGTTTTTTTCTTTAAGTGAGAAATATGAATTGCATTCAAGGAGCTAAGCCACATGACAGCGAGCCACTGTGGCTCTTTTCATTTAGCTGGCCCCACAGTCTATTTATTCCAGAGATTCAATTAGAGTACTGAGGGCCCCTATAAAAGCACTGCCCTCTATTGATTTGCAGGATATAAAAAATTTGCATGACAATACAAATTCTGCTGGCACATGGGGGCACGGTGAAGTAATCACTTTCCAGCTGTCATTACTCTACAGAATCAGCTCAATCTCATCATCTGACTGTGGTTTTAGTGTATTTTCAACTGAAATATGAAGCAGCCAGGATTTACAATCAGAAAGTGTCAGCTCTTCTGGCAGATTCGACAATGGCATTTCATTTACACTGCAATCCAGTTTCTCTCTTGGTGAGGTACAAATCACAGGAAAATTGGAAGCCAGCCTAAATACTTTTAAGCTAGTTTTGCCTACCTTTAATGTAAACAGCAAATAATTACAAAATCAATAGAAGTTATTAACCCCTTTAAACCTGTCTTCTCCTTACTCATCTGTGGAATTACTTTAAAATGACCAATGAGCAACTTACTGCTAAATGGTTCAACACAGGCTTTGGAGTTGGACAGTCTGCCTTTCAATGCTACCTCTGCGTCTTGTTAGCTGGGTGAGCTAGGGAAAATTATCTCACCCTTCTGTACCCAAACTTCCTCATTTGTAAAATAGAATAATAATAATGGCATATTTTAGTACATTGAAATGGCATGAATTTTTAGAAACATTAAATGACATAATAAATACACTAGGGCTATTACACTGCACTGCTCAGAGAAGTACAATTCACATTGTGTTCTATGTGGAATTGTGCAAGATGGCAGACCTATGTGTAAAGCACTTAGAGCAGTCCCTGGTACAAATCAGAATAAATTTTATAGAATTTATGATCTTTCATTTTTCTTGAAATTCTTTGACTTTCTTGAATGTCTGTGTCTCTTCCTAAAACTCTTTCACTGGCTCCTCACATCTAATGGTAGTGTTTCCCAAAACTCATACACATCATGATGACCTACTTTTCTCCTCATTTTCTCCATTAGTTTGGTCTGTTAAGTAGAACTAGACATAATGACAGTGTGTAAACAGGGATGTAGTTATACAATTGAGATGAAAATCAAATAGCTTAATGGTTCCCAAATCTGCCTGTGCATCAGAGTCAGTTAGTGGGTCATTTAAAAATACAGATTCTCAGGCCCATTCTTCAGATCTATGGAATTGGAATATTTGATATGGGGGGTTGTTGGAATCTTGTACCCCTAAAAGTTTTTGAGCTATTTCAGCTATTCAGACAGATTTGGTAACTGAAATCTAGAACCAGGAATGATGCAAATATTAATGTTCAAAATCAGAGTGAAAGATTCAAGTCAAAGAGCACAGGGTCAGAGCATGAGCAGAAAATGAAGTCAAAGTTGAGTGTTAGGAGCTTGTGAAACCTGCTCATTCATGACCCGCCCTGTGCCCCACAGCATTCTCTATCACAGCTCTCACCGCACAGTGTTGAAATGTTTCCAGCTTATGTTTCTTTACTTTCCTTCCTTTTCCCCTTCCTTCCTTCCTTCCTTCCTTCCTTCCTTCCTTCCTTCCTTCCTTCCTTTCTCTCTCGTTCCTTCTTTCTTTCTTTTTTCTTCCTTTTTTTGTTTCTCTTTCTTTTCTTTCTCTCTTTCTTTTCTTTCTTCCTCTCTTTCTTTCTTTCTCTCATCTGTCTTGCTCTCTCACCCAAGCTGGGGTACAGTGGCACAATCTCAGCTCACTGCAACGTCCACCTCCTGGGTTCAAGGGATTCTCATGCCTCAACCTTTGGAATAACTAGGACTACAGGTGTGCACCATCACGCCCAGCTAATTTGAGGTTTTGCCATGTTGCCCAGGCTGGTCTGGAACTCCTGACCTCAAGCAGTCCACCAGCCTTGGCTTTTCAAAGTGCTAGGATTATAGGTGTGAGCCACCCATGTCCAGCCCTCTTGAGCTTATATTTCTTATTCAAGTATGAGATTCATAAAGGCAGACTTAGTCTGAAAAATTCGTCTTCATATCCTCACACCACGTGTTCATGGCAAAGATCCAAAAAATGTTGTTAAAATAAATTGTTAAAATGTAAGGCAAGAGAGCCAATTGTTAATAGGACTCTGGCTCTTTTGTTACATATAAACAATCTGAACTAGTTAAAAGTGAGAAAAGGGAACACAGTTTGAGACTATAAGGTGTCTCATGAAACTGAACTCTGAGCTTCAGGTAAGAAGCAGACCACAAGATAAAGGCTGTTAGGACCATCATCTCTGTTTGTCTTTGAACATTTACTTCAATAACTTCTTTCTGAAAGCCAGATTTCTCTGCTTCTCTTGTTTTCGAGGTTTATATTTTGCAGTTCGTCTTTCACTGAGAATAACTCATTGTCCATTCTAATTCTAAATTCCTGGGACTGAGAATCTGACTGGCCCAGCTTGGATCCAATATCTAAACCAGATCCAGTTGGCCATGGCCAGAAAACAGGCACAAAGAAGAAATGTCACTACTAAAGACCCACTCCTGTGGATTGGGGGTCAGAGGAATGGTCAGTTCTCAGATAAAGTAGACTTAAACACTTTTAATATTATCTATTGCAGTGAAGCAGAGTCAGATAAGCTGTCCAAAACAGTGAAGCAGACAGTGTGCTAGAGAACTTGGCACTGAAGTACATATCAACTGTCTCAAACAGGAAAATTTTATCTTTTATTCAGGACCAGACCATTTTACAGGGACAAATCCCTAGAGGAACAGGTGGGAGTGCTTAGGTTGTAGGAGAAGAGTCAAAAGGTTGGGGACTGCAAAATGCACACCCTTGTCCAGGAAGGACTTTACATAACTTGTTACTGGGTCTGCCCACACAGTACATGTAGGGAGAAAAAAGCCATTCCATGTGTACTTTTACTGTTTAAAGAAAAGGGTAATATATCACAGTCATAATGCAGCAGAGTGACAAGGGCACCTTCCCAGATGGCATGAAGTCTGCCAGTAGATTGAAAAAACTGCAATAAAAATGTTTCTATAACAGAACATTAATTTTTATGTACCATACAGCCAACATGATAGAGACAGATAGTAACTAGTATTTGAACTTCTCGAAGAAAGGCCTAATCTATTGAGAGGAATGGGAGAGCTGGGATAAGGAGGTATCTCATATTGAACTGTGCACCTCACAAGTCCTCAGCAACACTTGGTGATGGAAGATGGTAAAATTGTTTTGCAGACCATAAAGGCTTCAAGTTTTGCTATCCTGGATACAATCTTTGATGTTGGTGCTCAGTATGGTGGGAGGATACATTCTCCAGGTGTATGGAATATGTTCCTTAACCACTCTTCCCAGTCCTCCTTCTAAGCTGGAGAGAGGAGAAAGAATTGACAACTGTAACCAAGACATATTTATGTTTTATCAAACCAAAGTATGAATTCATCACTGCACTGAGCAGTGGACTAACCAATATGTAGATATTTGTTTATTAATATTTTATATTAATTTATTTGCTGGCTTATATGCTTAAAAGGTCTTTGTTTTAAATGCAGGTGATCCAAGGACATATGACCCAGATTTCAAGGGGCCTGTTTCCAACAGGTAAGCAATTGTTTTGGGGGGAATGTGCTTTTTTAAACGTACACAGAAAGCTTTGGGGGATGGGGGAGATACTATTTTCCAATCAGTGGAGAATTATGTCTACTGTGAGGAGACAACGACTTATTTCTGCCTAAATGTCACCTTATTTACACAGGGAAAGTACAGAAAATAAATCTTTCCATGAGTCATGAATATCTTCTCCCGTTAGCAAATGAACTGCCTTATAATATTAAACTAAGTGTTTGCACTTTTCAAAAAGAGAAGCGAAAAAAATGCTTTATGAGATTTAACCACTTTGTAGAGAAGCAAACTCATTCAAGTAGTTGTTTTATGCACCTGTTTACTCTGGGACTCACCAATGCAAATGCAGAGTTGCCATGCCAGCTTCTTCCACACCAAGTATTTGTGCTGCTCAGCTTCCAAGATCAGGGTGCTTTCTCAGAAGCAGTCATTTACCAATGCATCATGTGCACTTTAGGATAGTTTAAAATGCTCTAGGGAAATATGTGCTCATCTCAGCTGGTGCTTCCTCCCCTCTCCAAGGTTCTGTGCCATTTTTAAATTAGCCAGTAATTCATAGTCCTCTTATTATTTATTTTAGCCTCTATTTGCAAGGTTTTTGCTAATCACAAAGGGGATTGTGGAGTAAAATGGCTACATATGGAGGGAAGACTATGCAGTTGGTGGCTGTTTTTTGCTTAACTTTGATTTCTGGCAGTTGTATGTCATAATGAACCGTGATGTGAACTAGCGATCAGCATGCTCATTTGCACGTGCCAACCATCAGTATGTACATTAGCATTTACTGTTATGTCACTGTAATAGCCCAGCTTTAAAAAGATGTATATTCAGTTTGTTCTAATTTTGTGAAAAAAAACAAGTCATTTGTTTCAGGTTACTCATTTAAAGGCATACTTAGAATAAAGGTGCCTTCTTTAAAATGAGTCCAAAATCTCTCCATTCTCTCCATGGTAACACCATGAATACATTTTGTTGTCTAGTATACAAACAGCCTCATTCAGTGTGGTGGCTACTTTGACTATCATTACATCCATTTTACAATAACTTATTTGTAAGCATCAAATATAGCCTATTGACTTCAGGGAAACTTCAGGTATAAATCAGATTCAGCAGTAATAATAATTATAATAAATAGGCTGACACATTTAGAAAGAGGAAATACAGATTACAGGTTTCTAGGCCATAGACAAGAAAGCAGAATTAGGCCTGGCTGGTTTTAGGTGTAGTAAAAGAGGTGAGATCTCCTGTCTTCCATTATGTAGAATTTAATGATGGAACCGGGTAGTTCAGGTAAAGTCTAAATGACTGTGATAATCACTGTGAGGAAAGTAATTTATTTTTACCTGGGGCCTTTTGTGATGCCTCCGGTACCACAAAGGCCTTCAAAGGTGAACTGGTCATTCTGTGGGCAGACCTTCCTCTCCCTTCAATCCAACCACAGAGGAAAGCATTGTAAAACCATGGGGGCATAACTACAGGAAGACGTAGTTGGCCAATTTGTAACTTTTTCCGGCAGCAGGGTTCTATACTGTCCTTACTGGGAAAATAATCGGGGTGCTTGAGGAGCAAGTAAGAAGCCCCAGTTCTCCATATTGCCTTTAGCAGCAGGACTGGCTTTAATAACACCCTGTGCTTCCATCATGCAGCTCTCCTGAAAAATCCAAAATGTTATTGGATAATCAGAAAGTCTCTTACAGCATTCTCTGCTTATCAGTCCACTATGTTCTGTTTTCTTCTCTCAGTTCACAAGGGCAGTATTTTGTGCCTAGTCACCACACAATTGTATTTGTTTTGAGAAAACATGAAGGGGTAATGGTCATGCGTAGGAGAGGTGAACTCAGTGTCTCATTTGTTCCCATCTACCAAGAACTGGGTGTATGAGAGCTATTGTCCAATAACCAAGGAAAGATGATTTTGATAGTTTAAGGTGTTTCCCCAGGCCCTTTTCACAAAGTAGGTATTCAGGCCCCAAGATTTCTCCCTGATATTCAACAGAATCAAAAAATGATTGATTAGTTAAAAAGGTATTCAGAATTACCCTTGGCATTAGACATTGGAAATGAATACGCATAGAAAACTAAGAAATAAAAGCTTTCTGATAAGATGCTACATGAGAAATTCATCTGATAATGTAGACCGAAGTAAATTTTATTGAATGGAGAATTGGTATGCTTTCTTCTGTTAGGTAAGAACCATGTAATCCACTGTTTCTCTTCCTGTACTGCCTTGTAGGAAGCCTACTGATAAGCCCACTTATTTTTGAGGATAAGAACATCCCATCTTTGTGTTATTACTGACTAGTGTAATTCTTCTGATAGAGTTAGGGGTACTATACACATTTATTTAAGGAGTGAAGGAAAGAAAACAAGAATGGGAAGGAAGCAGTGTGACATAGAATCCAAGGATAAATAAAAGGATGAACTTCAAAGGAGGCTGAGTAACGGCTATAGCATTATCACACTTGAGACAAAATAGTCAGCATGTGTAAGTGAGGCTTCACTTATGGGTTTAAACTTTACAACTTCTAAGTCTTTATTTAAAGTTCTTGCTAAGATGCTATCTGAACCCTCTACCATTTTCAGATGCCATTGGTGTGATATTGGGTTCATATTCCTAAACAAGATACTCTGCTAACAGGAAAGTAGTAGCAGAGTTCTCTGAGCTATTTGCATTACTAGGTCTCATGGAATACACCTCATACTATTTCTCAAGTCAATTAGTTTTTATAAAGTGTCTACAGGAGGCATGACACTGCATACAATGTGGATCTAAGTACACTGTGTCAAGGGAGGTCAAAGATTTACAGGTCCCTCATACAAAAGTTCAGCCTATTCTGTTTATCTCTCTTTTTATATTAGGGCAAAGTCATTAAAATGTTATGACCATTTACTTGACCTGTGATCCAAGTCTAGGAAAACAAAGTCCAAATTGCTACAGTTGGCATCCTGTAATAAAGGCCACATATTATCATCTCGGCTTTTAGAGATGGAGTTTGTTTCATTTGGTTTTAAATAGAATAACTATCCTCATAAAAGGATGCAATTTTAAAGAATGCTGACATTTTCAAGCATAGCTATGAAAGAAATAATCATATGCTGGCCAGGTACGGTGGCTCATGCCTATAATCCCAGCACTTTGGGAGGCCAAGGCTGGCAGATCATTTGAGGCCGGGAGTTTGAAAGCAGCCTGGCCAACATGGTGAAACCCCGTCTCCACTAAAAATACCAAAATTAGCTGGGTGTGGTGGTGCGTGCCTGTAATCCCACCTATTCAGGAGACTGAGGCAGGAGAATCTCTTGAACCCAGGAGGCAGAGGTTGCAGTGAGTTGAGATCACGCCACTGCACTCCAGTTGGCAACAGAGAAAGACTCTGTCTCAATAATAATCATCATCTTATCATCATGATCATCATCATCATCATCATCATCATACTTTTTACAAACAGAATGTCATCCAAGGAATAGGTGCCATAACCAGTGGTATACTAAGAAAAAATGAAAAGCTAGACCTCATTATTAATTACTCACACAAATATTGAATCCACATCTCTGTCCTCCAAGGAAAATTACACACCAGATGACAAGATCCCACATGCATATGATAAGCTAAAGAGCAAGCACAAGTAGCGTGGGCTGTGCACCAAATGTGTGGTCCACAGCAACAGGGGAGGAACGGCACTCTGAGGCTGGGGTCAGAGGCGCTGATTCCTGGGCAGGGTCACAGAGAAAGGAAGACTTCTAATTTATGGGAAGCACTTTTCCAAACTTAGGAATTTGGAAAATAGCACTGCTTTCTAAGGGTTAAACTAGAAATTAACATGTAATTAAAGTAGAGATGTAGGTAGTTACCATAATGAGACCTGTAAGGCTTCTAGTCCAGCAAGTCTTGATGATAAATTTATTCAATCTATTATCATATCTAAAGAGAAGTACAAATGATGATCAAACAACTCTGTCCATCTAAGAACTCTCCAGATTAGGGCACCAAGCCTAACTGATACAAGGATCCTATGTAAGGATCCTGCTCTCTTGACCACAGGCTAGCAGAGCTGGATGCCATCAAGCATTCTATTCATGTAATTCCCCTTGTTATGACTCCACACTCATCAAGCAACCTTTTGATAATTAGGTTTTTCATTTAGTTTGCCTACCGGGAGGAATGAACTGGTCAGGGCAACATGAACATCAGTTCGGTTCAGCAATTAAATTTCTCAATGTAAATTATTTCATTGGCATTCTGATTTTAGACATCAGTCTCTTGTGAGCTTTTTTAGTGCCAGTCATCATCCCTGAGTTGGAGTAATTCTAGGGCATGACAAAATCAATATTCAGACCCTGCAGAAATGTACATAACTGGTTTGGCTCAGCAGAGTTTATTCAAGGGTTTAGAGAACTCAGAGACTGTTTAGGCAGATATGTTAAGACAAAATTATGTAGGGCTTTGAATACCATGCTAAAGCATTTGGAGCTGATTCTTAGGCAGTGGGAACTCATTGGAGAAATTAGTGTTGGGGAAGTGGTGTGACATGATCAAAACTGTTACTCACAGGTCTGCTATGTACAGCTGTCCATAGTGGAGCTCATGGCTTAACTGAAGAGTCAGCCAAGCAAGCAACTAACTACAACACGGTATTATAAGTGCACAGACTACTCTTGGAGCGCCAAGGAAGACTTTCTGCAATTCACTCTAGGGATGACCAGAGGGTATTTTTCAGAAGAGAGAATTTTCCATTAGACTTTAATGTTCTTTCAAGATTTCCCCCTTATACAGGTGTTTTAAAATAAATATATCAGTATTTCAAAAAGCCTCAGAAGTATATTTATATTTCTGACTTTCTACTTGATAGTTCTACCTGGATATGCCATGGGTATCCTAAGCTCAACATTTTAAAGCCTGAACTCATGAGCTCCTTTGCCCTTTATACCCTTCCTGCTCCTTCTCATGGTGTTTCCTCCCTTGGTGAATGTAACTACAGTCAAACTAGTTGTTAAACACAGTAGTGCTAGATTCTTGCTTCTACCCTGAATATACAGTAGTCCTAAAACCTTGCAGATTTTGTCTTCTTTTTACCTCTTAGAACTCTGCTTTCCCTACAACTGCCTGAGTCGAGGCTTTAATAATCTCTCAACTGAGTTACTGAAATAGTCTTTTAAATGATGTCTTGCTTTCCTTCTAACCAACTCTATCCTGCAAGAATTCTATCTTTTCCACGATTGAGTCCATCCTTCATTTTGAGGCCAAGGTGACAGTTTATTTAGGCACTCAGCAAATATGCATTATATACTAGGGACTTTTCTCAGCCCAGAAGACACACTGATGAACAAAACAGACAAGCTTCTGGCTTCTCGTAGACTTGAGATTCTAGATAGGACATCAATTATAAGCAAGGAAATGAATAAAGCTACTTTCAATAGTGATAAATACTGTAACATAAATACAATCAAATGATATGGTTGAGAGTGAATGGGGAACTGGGTTATTGTTAAGGGCTCTTGGGCACATGGCAGATAAGAGTTGGATGACAAGAGGGGGCCAGCCATGCAAAGATCTGGGGTCAAAGCATTCAGGCAGAAGATAACAAATGCAAAGTCCCTGAGATGGACACAAGTTTAGAATGTTTAAGGAATGTTCAACCATTATGGAAAACAGTATGGCGATTCCTCAAGGATCTAGAACTAGATGTACCATATGACCCAGCCATCCCACTACTGGGTATATACCCAAAGGATTATAAATTATTCTACTACAAAGACACATGCACACGTATGTTTATTGCGGCACTATTCACAATAGCAAAGACTTGGAATCAACCCAAATGTCCATCTGTGACAGACTGGATTAAGAAAATGTGGCACATATACACCATGGAATACTATGCAGCCATAAAAAAGGATGAGTTTGCGTCCTTTGTAGGGACATGGATGCAGCTGGAAACCATCATTCTTAGCAAACTATCACAAGAAGAGAAAACCAAACACCGCATGTTCTCACTCATAGGTGGGAACTGAACAATGAGATCACTTGGACTCGGGAAGGGGAACATCACACACTGGGCTTATCATGGGGAGGGGGGAGGGGGGAGGGATTGCATTGGGGAGTTATACCTGATATAAATGATGAATTGATGGGTGCTGACGAGTTGATGGGTGCAGCACACCAACATTGCACAAGTATACATATGTAACAAACCTGCACGTTATGCACATGTACCCTAGAACTTAAAGTATAATAATAAAAAAAAAAAAAAAAAAAAATGTAAATAAAAAAAAAAAAAAAAAAAAAAAAAAAAAAAAAAAAAAAAGAATGTTTAAGGAATGTGGAAACAAGTCAAGTGTGACTACAATGAAAGGGTAAGTGTTCTCAGGCTTTCATACTTTGATGTGTACTATTGGCTATTCTTGGAATGTCTTCAAGTATGAGTGCAAGGGTCACCTCTGCTTTGTATTTTTTCTATATTATTCTTACTCATATCAGTACTAGACACACTGTCCTTTTTCCAGAGCTCTCATAAATAACTATTAATTTCACTGATCACATTACTCTCTTTATTATCTGCCTCTCCTATTGAACTACAAACTCTGTTGGGGAGGAACTTTCCTTAGTTTATCTTTGCGTTTCTAGCACATAGCACAGCACCTGGCACAGACAAAGCATAGTTAATTAATACTTTTTTTAAAATCTCGATTTAAAGGTGGCTACAGAGTTTTAGGTTATTTTCATAATTATCAGGAATAAGTTGTAGGCAGTGATATTTTAAAGTGCAAAAAACATAGAAAAAAGAACAAGCTCACGTATTGAGGAATAAAATAGGCCACAAATATTAAAGATGAGTGTTAACCTGTATCTTTCTGTGGAAAAGAGACACACTGATAATTAATCAATCACATTAGGCCTTTTGCTCCATTCCGAATGAAGAATATAAATGCCAGGTTTAGAGTACATCTTCAATTCACATTTGCATTCTGAACAATTAGCCATTTGGGGCAATTATTTACTTTTATTTCTCTTCATTTCCTTCTGCACTTGAGACTTCATAAAAAAGTTTTCAAAGGAAATGCTATTGATATAGGCTTTTTATTCCAAACTATTTTACAAATCAAAATGGTTCGTAACCTCTGTTTTTTTTTTTTTTTTTTTTTTTTGAACATTAGAGACTTTTAAACCCCAGTTAGAATTGTCTCTGAAATTACAATTCACTACTCTGGAAAGAGTTCCCAGGCACAAGAGGTATTCAATCTAAGACAGACCGGCCACATGGCAGGGATGGCAAACATAGGATTAAGTCATGAGACCGAGGTTAGACTGGATGTGCTCAAAGGACCATTCAGTGGTTTGATTTCAGCTTACCAATAACAATGACAAAATGATGATAAAGATGCTAATGATGCTGATGATGAAGATTCTGCAGTTGCTCCTCTGCTGTAGCTGATGATAGCTGCAATGATGGCTAACATTTATTGAGCTCTATCCATGCTCAATTATAAGCATTTTTAAAAATTTATTTATTTATTTATTTTTTATTATACTTTAAGCTCTAGGGTACATATGCACAACGTGCAGGTTTGGCACATATGTATACATGCGCCATGTTGGTGTGCTGCACCCATTAACTCGTCATTTACATTAGGTACATCTCCTAATGCTATCCCTCCCCTCTGCCCCCACAGTAGGCCCTGGTGTATGATGTTCCCCTTCCTGTGTCCAAGTGATCTCATTGTTCAATTCCCACCTATGAGTGAGAACATGTGGTGTTTAGTTTTCTGTTCTTGTGATAGTTTGCTGAGAATGATGGTTTCCAGCTGCATCCATGTCCTGACAACTCATCCTTTTTTATGGCTGCATAGTATTCCATGGTGTAAATGTGCCACATTTTCTTGATCCAGTCTGTCACTGATAGACATTTGGGTTGATTCCAAGTCTTTGCCTCCAGCTTTGTTCGTTTGGCTTAGGATTGTCTTGGCAATGCGGGGTCTGTTTTGGTTCCATATGAACTTTAAAGCAGTTTTT
>NW_012114688.1:10068112-10068476 GCF_000951035.1 Colobus angolensis palliatus | reverse complement strand
TGCTTGGTAGATCTTCCTCCATCCCTTTATTTTGAGCCTGTGTGTGTCTCTGCATGTGAGATGGGTCTCCTGAATACAGCAAACTGATGGGTCTTCACTCTTTATCCAATTTGCCCATTTGTGTCTCTTAATTGGACCATTTCGTCTATTTACATTTAAGGTTAATATTGTCATGTGTGAACTTGATCTTGTCATTATGATATTAGCTGGTTATTTTGCTCGTTAGTTGATACAGTTTATTCCTAGCTTAGATGGTCTTTACATTTTGTCATGTTTTTGCAATGGCTGGTACCAGTTGTTCCTTTCCATGTTTAGTGCTTCCTTCAGGAGCTCTTGTAGGGCAGGCCTGGTGGTGACAAAATCT